>NW_019154099.1:45977372-46010074 GCF_002288905.1 Enhydra lutris kenyoni
TTGTGTATATATATATATATATATATATATATATATATGTGTGTGTGTGTGTGTGTGTGTATAGATATAAACCACATCTTCTCTACCCATTCATTTATCAATGGACACTTCTCTAATGGGCTTCTTCTTTTATTTGGTTATTTTAAATAATGCTAAAATAAACATGGGGGTTCATATAACACTTCAAATTAGTGTTTTCATATTATTTGGGTAAATACCCAGTAATAGAATTACTGGATCAAATGGTAATTTTACTTGTAAGTGTTTGAGAAACCTCCATACTGTTTTTCATAGTGACCAGCTTGCCTTCCTAACAGTGCTTAAGGGTTTGTTTTTCTCCTCATCCTTGTTAACATTTGTTGTTTCTTGTTTTTGATCTTAGCCATTCCTATTGGTATGAGGTGGTATCTCATTGTGGTTTTGATTTGCAATTTCTTGATGATTAATGATGTTGAGCATCTTTTCATGTGTATGATGTCTCTTCATGTGTTCTGCCCATTTTTTCACTGGTTGTCTGGGTCAGGGGGTTGGTGTTGAGTTGTATAAGTTCTTTATGTATTTTGGACATTAATCTGATATTAGGCATAACATTTACAAATATCTTTCACATTTAGTACGTTGTCTTTTTGTTTTATTGATTATTTCCTTTGCTGTGCAAAAACTTTTTAGTTTGAAGTAATCTCAATAGTTTGTTTTTGCTTTTGTTTCCTTTGTCTTAAGAGACATATCAAGAAAAAAGTGTCTGTCGCCAATGTCAGAGAAATTATTGCCTATACTCTCTTCTAGAAATGTAACAGTTTCAGGGGCACCTGAGTGGCTCATTCAGTTAAGTGTCTGACTATTGGTTTTGGCTCAGGCCATGATCTCAGGGTCACTGGATTGAACACATCGTTGATCTCTATGCTCAGTGCAGAGTCTATTTGTGACTCTTCCTCTTCCTTTCCTCTCCCCACCCCTGGCTTTCTCACTCTCTTTCTCAAGTAAATAAGTAAATCCTTTAAAAAATTTTATGATTTCAGGTCTCACCCCTAGGTCTTTAATCCATTTTGAATTTATTTCTGTGTAGGTGTAAGAAAGTGGTTCTGTTTCATTCTTTTGCTTATAGCTGTCCAGTTTTCCCAGTACCATTTATTGAAGAGACTGTCAATATTCTTGACTCCTCTGTCATAGATTTATTGACCACATAAATCATGGGTTTATTTCTGGACTCTCTATACTGTTCTATTGATCTATGTATCTATTATTGTTCCAGTACCACATTGTTTTGATTACTATAGCTTCATAGCATTTCTTGAAATCCAAGATGTGATACCTTCAGTGTTGTTCTTTTTTCCCCCCAAGGTTTCTTTGGTTATTCAAGATCTTTTGTGGTTCTATTCAAATTTTAGGGTTATTTGTCCTACTTCTATTGAAAACTGCTGTTGGTATTTTGATACAGATTGGATTAAACTTGTATATTGCTTTGGATAGTATTGACATCTTACCAATTTTTATTTTCCTAACCCACAAGCATGGAATATCTTTGAATTCGTGTCTTCATCAATGTTTTGTAGTTTTCAGAGCACACATGTCTTTCACCTCCTGGGTTAAATTTATTTCTAGGTGTTTTATTATTTTTGCTGTAATTGTAAATGAAATTGTTTTCTTAATTTCTCTGTTACTTTATTATTTGTATAAAGTTGCAAAATTTTCTTTATATTAGTTTTGTATGTTATGACCTATTGAATTCATTTATCACTTCTAGTTTTTGGTTGAGTCTATAGGGTTTTCTCTATATATAGTATCATGTCATCTGATATAATGAAAATTTTACCTCTTTCTTACCAACTTGGATCACTTTTGTTTCTTTTTCATGTCTGTACTATGTTAAATAAAAGTGGTGAGAGTGGACATCCTTGTGTTGTTTCTGAACTTAGGAAAAAAGTTCTGTTTTTCACCATTCAATATGATGTCAGCTGTGGGTTTTTCATATATAGAATTTATTATGTTGAGATATGTTCACTCTTAAACCTACTTTGTTGAGGATTTTTATCATGAATGGATGTCATACTTTGTCAAATGCTTTTTGTGCACCTATTGAAAGGATCATGTAGTTTTTATCCTTTCCATTGTTGATGTGATATATCTCATTGATTGACTTATGGGTATTGGACCACACTTTCATCCCTGGAATAAATCCCACTTGATCATGTTGAATGATTTTTTTAATGTTTTGTTGGATCAGTTTGCTAATATTTTCTTGAGGATTTTGCATCTATGTTCATCAGCTATTAACCTGTTCTCTTTTTTGGTAGTGTCTTTATCTGGTTTTGGTATCAGGTTCATGCTGGTCTCATAGAATGAATTTGGAAACTTAAAGGTTTTGGAATAGTTTGAGAAGGATAGGAACTAACTCTTATTTAAATGTTTGGTAGAACTAACCTATGAAGCTGTCTGGTTCTGAACCTTTGTTTGTTGGGATATTTTAAATTACTGATTCAATTTTATAACTAATAATTGAACCCTATGAATTTTCCATTTTTTTCTGATTCAGTTTTGGGGCATTATGTGTTTCTAGGAATTTATCCATTCTTTTTAGGTTGTCCAATTTGTTGGCATATAATTGTTCATGATATTCTCTTAGAATCCATTGTATTTCTATGATGTCAGTTATTTATCCTCTTTCATTTCTGATTTTGTTTATTTTAGTTCTTCTTGTTTTTCCTGTTCTTGTTCTTGTTCTTCTTGTTGTTCTTGTTCTGGTTCTTCTTCTTGTTCCTCTTCTTCCTGTTCTTCTTGTTCTTGTTCTTGTTGTTCTTGTTCTTGTTCCTCTTCTTCCTGTTCCTCTTCTTCCTGTTCTTGTTGTTCTTGTTCTTGTTCTTATTCTTGTTCCTCATCTTCCTGTTCTTCTTCTTCCTGTTCTTGTTGTTCTTGTTCTTGTTCTTATTCTTGTTCCTCTTCTTCCTGTTCTTCTTGTTCTTGTTCTTGTTCTTCTTCTTGTTCTTGTCCTCCTCTTCTTCCTCTTCTTCCTCTTCCTCCTCCTCTTCCTCCTCCTCCTCCTCCTCCTCCTCCTCCTCCTCCTCCTCCTCCTCCTCCTCCTCCTCCTTCTTCTTCTTCTTCTTCTTCTTCTTCTTCTTCTTCTTCTTCTTCTTCTTCTTCTTTTGTTGATCTTTTCAAAGAACCAGCTGCTGGTTTCATTGATCTAATTTGCTATGTTTGTTTGTTTCTGTTTTAATCTATTATTTCCTTCCTTCTACTGATTTTGGGTTTTGTTCTTTTCTAGCTCCTTTAAGTGTAAGGTTAGATTGTTTATTTGAGATTTTTCTTGCTTCTTGAGGTTGACTTGTATTGCTATACTTTCCTGTTAAAATAGCATTTGTTGCATCCCAAAGATTTTGTATCATTGTATTTTCATTTTCCTTTGTTTCCATATAATTTTTTACTTCTTCTTTGGTTTGTTGGTTGATCCATTCATTGTTTAGTAGCATGTTATTTACTCTCCATATATTTATGTTCTTTCCAGATTTTTTTTTCTTGTTGTTGATTTCTAGTTTCACAGTGTGGCCACAAAAGATGTATACTATCACTTTAATCTTTTTTAATTTGTTGAGACTTGTTTTGTGGGTCATCTATTTTGGAGAATGTTCCAGGGGCACTTGTAAAGAATGTGTATTCCACCACTTTAAGTTAAAATGTTATGAATCTGTCCGTTAGATTCATCTGGTCCAATGAGCCATTCAAAGCCATTGTTTCCTTGTTGCTTTTGAGTTTAGATGATCTACCCATTGATATAACTAGGATATTAAAGTCCTCTATTATTATTGTATTAATGTTGATTACTTCTTTTATGTTTGTTAATAGCTGCTTCCAATATTTTTGTGTTCCTATGTTGGGTTTATAAATATTTACATTGTTATAAGTTCCTTTTGAACTTTTCTTTTTATGATTATGTAGTGTCCTACTTTTCTCTTGTTTTTCTCTTTGCTTTAAAGTCTATTTTGTCCAATAAGAGTATTACTACTCCAAATTTTTTTTTCACTTCATATCCATGACAAATACTTGGCCATTCTTTCACTTTCTATCTGCATGTGTCTAAAGGTTTGAAATGAGTCTGTCTTGTATATAACATATAGATAGGTTTTACTATTTTATCCATTCCATCACCTTATGTTTTTTGATTAGAGCACTTAGTCCATTTACATTCAAAATAATTATTGATAAGTATGTCCTTATTGTCATTTCATTACATGTTTTATGGTTGTTTTTGTAGCTCTTCTCTGTCCCTTTCTTGCTCTATTCTTTCATGGTTTACTGGCTTTCTTTAGTGGATTACTTTCTTTTTATTCTTTGTACATCTATTACTTGTTTTTGATATGTGGTTATCTTTAGTTTTATATATAACATTTCATGAATATAACATCTATGTTAAGCTGATAGTCACTTAAGTTTGAACCCATTCTAAATGCACTAAGTTTTTACTTCTCTCCTCCCTCCATTTTAGATATATGGTGTCATATTACATCATTTATTTTGTGAATCCCTTGACAGGTTTTTATAGATATTATTAATTTTACTGCTTTTGTGCTTCCTAATTTTCTTAATCCTACTTTGTATCTTCCCTTTCCAGTCAGAGTCCCTTTAATATTTCTTGTAAACCTAGCTTAGTGATGATGAATTTCTTTACCTTTTGTTTGTCTGGGAAACTCTATCTCTCCTTCTATTATGAATGATAGCCTTACTGGATAGAGTATTCATGATTGCAAGCTTTATCCTTTCACCACTTTGAATATATTGTGCCACTCCCTCTGGACTGCTAAGTTTCTGCTGAAAAATCCACTGATTGCCTTATAGGTTTTCCCTTATATGTGACTCTTTTCTTTTTTCTTGCTGTTTTTGAAATTCTCTCTTCATCATTACTTTTTTGTTATTTGAATTACTATCTGTCTTGAGTGTACCTCATTGATTTTGCTGGGGTCTCTTTGTCCCTTCTGGATCTGGACTTTTGTTTCCTTCCCCAGATTTGGGGATTTTTCAGCTATTATTTCTTCAAATACATTTTCTGGCCTCTTTTCTCTCCATTCTCCTTCTTGGGTCCCTAGTTCTTATGCTTGATTGTGTTGAGTTCCCTTAATCTATTCTCATTTTTATTACTTTAGCTTGAATGCTTTCCATTACTCTGTCCTCCAGGTTGTTGATTCATTCTTCTGTTCTGATTCATTCTCTAGTCTACTATGTATTCCTTCTAGTGTAATTTTATTCACTGAGTTATCTCTAATTGGTTCTTTGTTATGTTTTCTATTTCCTCAAGGCTCTCACCAAGGTCCTCTACTCTTTTCTCAAGTCTAGTGAGCATCTTTATGACCATTTATGTTTCCTATCAGACATATTACTTATCTCTGTTTCACTTTGCTCTCTTGGTATGTTTTTACCCTATTCTTTCATTTGGGACATTTTTTTCTGTCTCCTCATTTTGTCTAACTCTCTGTGTTTCTATGTGTTAGGAAAGTCAGCTATGTCTCTTTCTCTTGAAAGGAGCAATCTTATGGAGATAATTCCTGTAGTCTACTGCAGTACAGTAATTCCTCTTCCCCAGGAAGTAGAACTTCAGGGGTATCTCCTGTGTGTATTGTGTCCACCTTGCCATTGTGGCTGAGTTGCACTTGCCTTCAGTTCAGGCATCTTCGATGGCTCTCTGCCTGTTGTGGGCAGGGTTTCGTTCCTGTGTTGTTAGCGTGCCAGTCTGGGGCTGCTTTCTGCATGAGTTGATCAGACAAGGCATTTTCCAGAGCTACGGTTACACCAAACTGCAGGATTCTGTCCCTGTATTGTCCCCTGAGAAGATTTTGTTGGTGGGCAGGGGCTTCAGTCAAACAAATATATTCCTCCAGCCCACTTCTAGGGCCAAAGTAAAATTGAAATGTTTATATTTACTTTTTCTTAGGTCAGAAGTCGCTTTACAGTGGTGCTGGCCCCTGTTTGGGCTGCTTGTATGCTACTACACATGTGGCACTATTTTGGATTCAAGTGAAAGCTGTGTTATAAGGGACAGTACATGACAGATTCAATGGCCAGGCATGTGGTATTAGCAAGGTTTGCTTGAGCTGGTCTATTGTAGGAGGACCCCTATTGCTAGTTTGGAGAACTGCTGATGGTGGGTTGGAGGGGGTAGGTCTGCAGAAGAGCTGAGGGCGGGATGTGCTGTTAGCAAGCTTGATGGAGATAATTGACATCAAGTTGGTTCTTACAGGTGTCTGTGTATGTAGGCTAGGGGGCGGGGTTGGGGGGAATGGTGCTTACCAGCTCTTTTGTTCTTGGAGAAGTCTCTTAAAGATCCCTGTCCTGAATAGATGAGGAAGATGTGGTCCTTATAATCTATGGAGTATTATGCCTCCATCAGAAAGGATGAATACCCAACTTTTGTATCAACATGGATGAGACTGGAAGAGATTATGCTGAGTGAAATAAGCCAAGCAAAGAGAGTCAATTATCATACAGTTTCACTTATTTGTGGAGCATAAAGAATAACATGGAGGACATGGGGAGATGGAGAGGAGAAGGGAGTTGGGGGAAATTGGAGGGGGGAGATGAACCATGAGAGACTGTGGACTCTGAGAAACAATCTGAGGGTTTTGGAGGGGAGGGTAGTGGGAGGTTGGGTGAGCCTGGTAGTGGGTATTCTGGAGGGCACATATTGCATGGAACACTGGGTGTGGTGTATAAACAATGAATTCTGGAACATTGAAAAGAAATTTAAAAAATAAATAAAAATAAAATAAAAAATTCCAGTCCTTCCAAAACATGTTCTGAGAGCAGTAAATAAATTTCATCCCCACATTTTTGTGAGCATTTTTGTTTTGAAATGGCTGCTTCCATGCTGTATCTCAGAGGGAGCTTTGTTATGTTGTTTCTTTGAGGGCAGGGACTCAGTTACCTATGGCCCCCTCTTTCTCCCAGACCTGAGCTCAGTGATATTTAAAGTTCTGGGTATTAAGGCCCACTGACTGTAAGAATTCATGAAGTTAAGATCCTCTGTTTTCAAAGCCAAATATGATGGATATTTGTCTTCCATGTGGGTCCCCTTTGCCTGATGTGTGTGGTATGGGGTCTGCCCCGCACCCTTCTCCATGACTGTGGTGTCCTTCCCTCCTGTGGACAACCTCACAGGTCATTTGGCTCCCAACCATGGATTTGGCCCTCCTACACATTTTTATGTGGATTCTTCTCTGCTTTTAGTTGTAGAAAGTCTGTTCTTACAGTCTTTGAAACATTTTCTAGGTTATTACACTGATGTGGGCGCCACCTAGTTGTATACACAGGACAAGGTGAATTTAGAATACTCCTACTCTACCATCTTCCCTGAAGTCCTAAAAACCTATACAGAGAGGGAGAATTCAAGTTTTTGGTGAGAGCACACAATTTATTGAACTTTTGATTTAATATAAATATATGCTATTGGCTATGACTATTAAAAATCAGAAGAAAAATTATTCCGCTCTTTATTTAAAAAAATATTCTACTTGGTTCCAAATAAAAGTTTAATTTAAGAGTTTTAAAAAACTATAAAAGACCACACTTAAATATCACTTATAATCCAATAAATCCAAAAAACAATTTAATATGTCATCATAAAATCTTTCATACTCATAAACTTATTACTGTTTTGAGGTTTTCTCTTTTCTTTTCCTCAAACACTAAACTTTTAAAATTATTATTTATAATACTTGTATATCTTTCTCTTATTACTGTTGTACTATGATTTCTTTAAAAAATCAGGAGTAGCCTCTAAATTTTATCAAGTATGGTTATTTGTGTTTATTGATTTAATTTTATTGTTACTTTGATTTGTTGATTGTTTTTTTTTTCATATAAGATATATCAGAATAGATTTTATTTATTTATTTTATTTTATTCTTTTTCTTCTTAGCTTCTTTAAGCTTTGGCAAATCTGGAAATTCTATTCTAGATATATGTGTATAACTCGGAATGAGGAAAGAAAAAAAAAAAGTAAAGAAGATTTAGAGACTTTGAGGTTTAAAGCAATGCCTATTTAGACAAGTCCTGGAAGATAATTTGCATCTTAAAGTATTGATAAAGTAAAACCATCAGTCCTTAACACCTTCTTACAAGGCCTGTTCCACTATTTATGGAAGAATGATTTGATTTGTCACTGAACTCACCCAGTTGTCCCTACTGTCTTGTTCTGATGACCCATTTGTTTGTGCTTTGAATGCCATGTGCCTTATTTAGAGGTTTTCTGACATAACTCTCTGTTTCCTGGTTCTTTCTTATCCTGAGAGTCTACTCTTCCCAATCCAAATTAACTTTTAGCTTCTTATTTCTCCACCCAAGATCCTGTCTGAAAACTAAGAAATTTTCGCTTTTTTCTAAAATTATCCAGCACTCAAAATCTTGGTGCTGTTTTTTTTGTTGTTGTTATTGTTGTTGTTTGTTTGTTTGTTTTGTTTTTACCAAAATTTCCTTGTCAATACAGAAAAACAACTGAAGGATTCTTCAGTTGATAATCTTGTTCTCAGCAATTAACCAGTACAAATTTTACACAAAGAATGATAGTGTCATTGTGTAATTTATAGTTTCAGGGAAGTGGAAATAGTTGAAGAACCACAGTAGATGCTACTCATGGTATCAAGAATAGATACATAAAATTCTTGTGGAGTCTATCAATATCAAAGGGAAGATGTAGAGGATCAACTGAAACCCAATACTGTGCCTATCTTCAAAATTTCAGAGGCACAATATTTGCCTTAGTATGTTAGAATTTGATCTTTTTTTCCTCCTTGTATTTGAGGGAGTTGGGCTTTCTTGTGGTAAATGCATCATCTTTGTTTTAAAATATTTTGTCTTTCATTCATTAGTTCTAATAGACAGGAAATTGAAACTTCTACTGTTACTCAAAATCATTCATCCATGACTTAGTGAATGCTGCCCTCATTAAGTTGCTTGGGTTAGATACTCCATGATCTGTGACCTTCATCTTATTCGGTTGAATTGATTAAATCAAGTTGTATGAAAATTAAATGCAAGCTATATTTACATAATGACAAGGGAATGTGATGAACTGACAACATTTAGAATTTCAAATGTAAGGATTATTTTGCTGTTACAGTCTAAGTTCCTATTTCTCTGAAGATTGAATTCTTTCAGCACAACAGGTACTCTCCATACAGTTCCAAAATAAGAAGATGATTGTTTGGGTCTTATTTCATCTTTACACAGCAAAACATAAATCTTTTTTTAAATGCCTTTTAATATCATTATGGACAACTCTTTTCTTAACAGTAAAATTACTATAACAACAGGACATTCAGTTAAGTGAAAGCAGACCATTAGTTCTATTTAAAATAATTTTTGTTCATTTTTTTACCTTTCATGAATAAATTTGGGAAATCTAAAACAGTGGAAAATTGCTTTGCTAAGTATTAGCTACTAGAATTGGAAAGTGTTAAAGGTCTGAGCTGCTCTTCAACTATCAGAGAATGGCTGAGGCAGCAGGGAAAATGTGTCCTGGTAATTGATTTCTCTCCTTTATGTTTCTATCTACATCTTTATTCAGATTTTGCTTGGTGCTCTTGGTCCATGGTCAGCATACACCACCCTGCCACAAACACGTCACGGCTTAGGCAGATTGTTTGTCCTCTTTGATCCTTTCTTTTCATATAGAAAGGATGAATATGAGCCAGTTCTTCACAGTAACTCTTAGTTCTAAATTTCTGACACTCTGAGACTGATTGACTCCCTTTGCATTCCCAGGTTAGCCCTGGCTGATCTACTGGTGCATGTTTGCACTCCCTCTTCCTGTCAGATAATACAGATGTTGTTAATGTCAACAGATTAAATACAACAAAGACAAGGACATGATCATAGGAAATACTATGTGTGATTAAACCATACTTTATATAGATAAAACACTATATACTCAGTTTTTAAATATTTTTGTTGAGTAAATGATTTATGAAATAAAAATAGCAATTCCAAATTAAACAAGATAAAGAAACACACTTTTTTTATTTGTAGAATTATGTTCTAAAAAAAATCTATAGTATTTCCAGTTACATATTCTCCTGTTCTTACTGACTGTCTATATAAAGCCCTTTTTTTTCTGATGTTGACAAACTATGGCTTTATTTTCAAATTAGAAGATCAAGTGTACTTGAAGCTTTGTCTTTTCTGTTTTCTTCCTCCCAGTGGAAAACAAATTGATGAAGCAGCACCTGTAGCTTAGGTGCCTCTCTCCACAGATTCTTCCACAGAAAAATATCCATGACACTTTAATCCAAACTCAAATATTTTGGAGTCTTCCTAAAAACATTAACTTTGTTAGTTTTTTTCTCCATTCTACATAAAATACTATTGCAAATCCATATAGACATTCACAGAAAACTAATCACTACAGCAACATTTTAAAAATATATGCTATTTTATTATTAATAATTTATATTATATAGGAATACATTAAGGACAAACACAGGCATGACAGTGTTTTATCTTTCTAAGTGTGCTTTAGAATCAGCAATAGGCTCTTTCATCAGATTCTCTTTTAACTACCTATTGTTGACAAATGTATAGAAAAATGTTTGCTTAAAAATCAAGCAAAATGCACATGTATTATAGCATTTGTAGTCTTTACAAACTCTCAAAGAGCTTTGGTTTTCCCATTGTTTAAATAGCACAAAGATATTTTAAAATATAACCATCTAGTTAAAATAAATTTCTGTTTATTTCATAGATTCCTTTGCTTTTACCACCATAACATCAAGCAAATAATGCATAGTTGACTATATTTTCCTTCTGGGTTGTCACTTTCCAATTGGAGTCAGGCCTTACTTGGCCAAGATTTTAACCAAATACCCTGTACTGAGGAATGAGCACAGACTATCATATCTAATGGGCTTTGTTTAAATACTGATTCTCTTTTTTCATAGTGTGACTTTGGTTAATTACGTTAAATTTTTTGGTATCCATTCCCTCTTTTTTAAAATTTAATATATACTTCAGAGTTTGTGAGAACTCCATTGAATGAAAAAATACCATGATATACTCAAGTTACAAAGTGCTGCCCAAAGAGTCGTTCTCTCAGTGAGAAAACTGAAAGAGGAGTGTTACCCACATCATACTTTTCTAAACAAGTCCAAGCCCATGTCTGGAACTAGATTGAGGCCTGGGTTAAGATTCAATTCCTGATACCCTTCCTTGAATCAACAAGAGCAAATTGGAGAGCTTCATGATATATCAGCCTCCTTATCTATACATCAGGGATTAAAGCATTGTCTTCATCATGGTTTTTATTATAAAGATTAAATGAGAAAATGTAAATAATGCATCTGTCTCAGTACTTGGCATTCGGAGTACCCCTGAGTATGAGCTGGGATGTGAAGAAGGTTGCTGTATGCAATAATGGGGCCTCCATTATAAATGGCTAAGTGATAAATTCTGTAATATGAATATACTGAAATCCAGGAACATACAAGGGCTGCTCACTCAGCCTTCCTCACCTCGGAACTCTATCACCTTTTACCTAGTTCTTCAAACAAAAATATACGTATATTATTTTGATTCTAGTTTTCTTTCACCCTCTCCCACACCCTCTCCTCTTCTCTAACCCATTTGGATAGTCTTTCTGATCTCCAGCAAGTTATGTCTTCAGTATTTATACTTTTATTTCCACTCTAAAGGAACCTTCTCTCTCTCTCTAACTATCTATATCTGTATCTATATACCTCCTCAGAATTAGATGCCCTGCTCACCCTTTTATTCCCCATCTGAATGCATTCTCCTTGGAACAGCCAGAATTACTTTTATAAAATATAAATAAGGTAGTCCTTCCCATACCTGGCACCACATTGAAAGTAGGATGAAGCTAATATCCCCTGTTGTAGTCTGGACTGCATTCTATCCTATCACCTTCCTATATCTCCAATATCAAGTTATTACTCCACCTCCTTCTGCATCAGGTTCTTGCAATATGCCCCTGGGAGCCATTGAACTTGATATTCCCATTGTCCTGAACATTTTCCCCTATCTCCTCACACCACCTATGGCTAACTGGCTCCATCTCACACTCTGTAAGGTCTAGACCACTGTCACTTTCTCAAATAAGCTGTTCTTAAGTTCTCTAGTGAAAGCTGCTCTCAATGTATTGCCAAAATTCTCTAATGTAATCCTATTGAGATCCTCCACTGAATTTATCTCAGTCTAAAATTATCTTTGCATTTAACTCTATAGACATTTCTTATCTGCTTTTGCACTGTCTCCCTTACCCCCAGAATATAATTTACCTGGGTTTATGACCCTTACCTGTCTTGTTTGGTCCTATAACTCTAGCCTATTAAAATCTGTCTAATATGTAATATATGCTCATTAAATATAGATTTAATGATTAATGGGCTAGATTAATGAATAAAGGAAAAAATTAAATGATGAAGTCCACAAGTACCTAGACTATATTTTTCTACAAATAATCAATCACTTCTTGCTAAACTACAGAGTTTGGGCTAGACCTAACATTTTGAGCACCTATTAAAATGCCAACTCTGTAAATATTTCACTGACTGGAGAGAAAAATCACTTCCTCTTACACTTCTACAGCAATAGCATAGCATTCCTTACATTCTACAATAGTTCATCATTCTATATCAACTTTGTGAAGTATCTAACTAGATTATTGACCATTCACATGCAGGAAATATTTATTTTCATGTCTTTATCTCTAGTACTTGGGCCCAGTGGATGCTCAAATATATACTGAATTAAATTGAATTTCTTCCATGACTATATAAAACTACAACTAAAATAGTTCAGAAAAAAAATGCATAAGGATGACACAATCATTGAGCAGCTCATACTTCTGTGGTGTCTGTAAGTCAGCTTCACCCTCAGGCCTATTTGAAATTGCACACTAAGTCTGACAAAAGAAAAATCCAAACTGGAAGATACCTGGATAATCACTTTATCTCATCATATCAGTTATGCCTTAAACAGGATATCGGATTCTTTATAAAATTAAAACTAACACTGTAGCAAGTTTGAATAAAAGTTTACTTTTTACTTAGAAAAAACTTACAACTTGTATTGCTTCATATATTTTTTTCCTCTTTGAACAGTGCAAAATGTGTTTTTTACTGACGCCTTTGGATCTAGAATATTAGTAACACTCAACAATAAATACCACCCTTTGAATCTAACACTAGAATGAAAAATGACATGTTTTCCTAAAAGTAGCAGTTCCAGGAGTTTGGAAACACAAGTATGTGACTCTAGAGTCTATTAGTTCGAGGAATGACAGTGACTACAACCATTCTGAAATATATCTTTCACCCTATGAATCAATGTCAGCTCTTTGACAGAAGTTTTTTTGTTTACCTTTTCCAAAGACTTGAAACTGCTAAGCGTAATTATATAATTATTATTATAATTGTAAGCATTCTTAATAATTTCAACTATTCAATAGTAAAGGCCATTTCTTAAAACATATAAGGGATGACAGCTTGTCATTTATTATAGTATTTCTAGATATCGAGATTAGCATTGATAAGTTGCATGCCTTTCAAACTTAAATTTTCATTGACTTTCCTTCAGATACTCTACTGATGAATTATTTCAAATATCAAAAGTTTGAGAAAACACACATATATGTGGATATGGCTTTTTTTTAGGCAATGATCATGTTGTAATTAATGTTAAACATGTGCTGAGTATAAAGGGAGAATAATATTTAGAAAAGTGAAAAGTGAATATTTATATTCACTAAATAATATTTAGTGAAAAGAGAATAATATTTAGTGAAAATATTTAGTGAAAATTTACTAAATTTTATTTAGTAAAATATTAGTGAAAAAACTATTAAAAATAACAACTTAAATGTGAAAGATATTTTTTATAAGACCAATTTATTATGCTCAAAATTCAAGGGAATATTTTATGATTTGCTTATACTATTCTGGTTCTCAGACCAAATATCACATTACCCAGCATTTCTCAAAGTATGTTATGTAGATAGGTAATCCTGGAGGGTCTTCCATGAAAAAGAGGTTACATGGTCCAGCAGGTTTGGGAAGTCATGCATGGCCTATCCCCCTCCTGAGAATTTCCATACATAAAGCAGACTAAAGACTCACAGAAATCCAGGAGTGAAGTTCACAGTTTAACTTAAAATTTTTCAATCTTATTTAGCCATTATACTTTTTTATTCATGATGTCTGTTAAAAGCCACAGGAACAGATTTTTGAGGGGGTCCTTGCCTTGTCATAATAGCTCTGAAGATTGCATTATATGAATTGTGATTTTGCTGGCTATCATTCACTTTCATAGTATTTAGTCTCAAAAAATTGTTTTACTGCTGCCACTTGGAATGTTAATTTGGCAGGTCATTACAGACTTCTAAATACACATGCAATGTCCTTATTTATATGTAAACATATGTCTCTGTTCTGTTTTTAACAAATTCATCTGTATAAAGTAATACTAAGATACTTCAGAGTGTTCACTCTCAAGTTTAAATTTAAAGATTTCCAGGTGAACAATGAGCTAACAAATTAGTGAGCCTGGAACAGAGCTAGATTTAAATTGGGATTTAGAAATATATTTAATTAGATAAGGATAAACAGTAATTGACCTAAGAGTTGAAAAGCATAAGGAGAAATTTAGGGTTGGCAGTCAGCATGTTGTAGCCACTGGCAGGTTTTGATTTTTATTTCTTAAAAAAGAGGAACAACATCCTTAAGCCTACTTTCAGATCATTCAATGAAGAGGAGCAATCAGATGAGATTTTCTGCAAGTTCATATCACATCTTTTCATTTCTCTGTCTCTGGACCATGTAGTCTGACTCTTTTCAGTTTCTTTGAATGAACTTAACATGATGGTAGCAAATTTGTGATCTGAATCCCATTTTTCTCTAACCTTTTCAAGACTATTTTAACATCATCTTTCTTCAACACCATCAATTTATCCTTCTGGAATATCCCTGTAAGATTGTTGTTATTACTTCAATCCTAAGGAAAAAATAATAATAAAGCCTGATCCAACATTCCTCTTCAATTCTTGCCCTGCTTTTCTGCTTCCTTTAGAGCAAAAATGCTACAAGATTCTATTCTTTTTTTTTTCATTTTTTCTCCACCAATTCCTCAAAATCCACACAATGTTTTATCTATTTTCTTTTTTTCATTTTATTTTTTCAGTGTTCCAGAATTCATTGTTTATGTACCACACCTAGTGCTCCATGCAATATGTACCCTCAATAATACCCACCACCAGGCTCACCCAACCGCCTACCCACTCCCCTCCAAAATCGTCTGTTTCTCAAGGTCCACAGTCTTTCATGGTTTGTCTCCCCCTCCAGTTTCCCCCAACTCACTTTACATTTTCCAATGTCTTCTGTGTTATTCCTTATGCTCCACAAGTAAGTGAAACCATATGATAATTGATTCTCTCTGCTTAACTTATTTCACTCAGCATAATCTCTCCCAGTCCCATCCATGTTGATTCAAAAGTTCAGTATTCATCCTTTCTGATGGAGGCATAATCTCCATTGTATATATGGACCATATCTTCTTTATCCATTCATCCGTTAAAGGGTATCTTTGTTCTTTTCACAGTTTGGTGACTGTGGCCATTGTTGCTATGAACATTGGGGTACAGATGGCCCTTCTTTTCACTACATCAGTATCTTTGGGGTACATACTCAGTATTACTCGGTGCAATTGCAGGGTCATAGGGAAGCTCTATTTTCAATTAATTGAGGAATCTCCACACTGTTTTCCAAAGTGGCTGCACCAAGCTGCATTCTGACCAAAGGTGTAAAACGGTTCCCCTTTCCCCACATCTCCACATCCTCTCCAGCACATGTTGTTCACTGTCTTGTTAATTTTGGCCATTCTATCTGGGATAAGGTGGTATGTCATTGTGTTTTTTATTTTAATTTCCCTGATTGCTAATGATGGTGAACATTTTTTCATGGGTCTGTTAGCCATTTGTATGTCTTCTTTGGAGAAGTGTCTGTTCATGTCTTCTGCCCATTTTTTGACGTGGTTATCTGTTCTGTGTGTGTTGAGTTTGAGGAGTTCTTTATAGATCTTGGATATCAGCCCTTTTTCATTAGTGTCATTTGCAAGTATCTTCTCCCATTCCATGGATTGCCTTTTTGTTTTGTTGACTGCTTCCTTTGCTGTGCAGTAACTTTTGATCTGGATGAAGTCCCAAAAGTTCATTTTCGCTTTGGTTTCCTTTGTCTTTGGAGACATATCTTGAAAGAAGTTGCTGTGGCCAATGTCGAAGAGGTTACTGCCTATGTTCTCCTCTAGGATTTTGATAGATTCCTGCCTCACATTGAGGTCTTTTATCCATTTCCAGTTTATCTTTGTGTATGGTATAAGAGAATGGTTGAGTTTCATTCTTCTACACATAGCTGTCCAATTTTCCCAGAACCATTTATGTATATTATTTCCTGCTTTGTCAAAAATTAGTTGACCATAGAGTTGAGGGTCCATATCTAGGCTCTCTATTCTGTTCCACTGGTCTGTGTGTCTGTTTCTGTGGCAGTACCATGTTGTCTTGATGATCACAGCTTTGTAGTAAAGCTTGAAGTCAGGCAACGTGATGCCCTGTTTTGTTTTTCTTTTTCAACATTTCCTTAGCAATTTGGGGTCTCTTCTGGTTCCATACAAATTTAAGGATTGCTTGTTCCAGCTCTTTGAAAAATGCTGATGGAATTTTGATCAGGATGGCATTGAAAGGATAGATGGCTCTAGGCAGTATAGACATTTTAACAATGTTTATTCTTCCAATCCATGAGCATAGAATGCTCTTCCATCTTTTTGTGACTTCTTCAATTTCTTTCATGAGTGTTCTGTAGTTCCTCGAGTATATGTCCTTTACCTCTTTGGTTAGGTTTATTCCCAGATATCTTATGGTTCTTAGTGCTATAGTAATGGAATCCATTCTCTCGTTTCCCTTTCTATATTTTCATTGTTAGTGTATAAGAAAGAAGCATTCTTTCTTTCTGTACATTGATTTTGTATCCTGCCACATTACTGAATTGCTGTATGACTTCTAGTAGTTTGGGGGTAGAGTCTTTTGGGTTTTCCATATAAAGTATCATGTCATCTGCAAAGAGAGAGAGGTTGACTTCTTCATTGCCAATTTGAATACCTTTTATTTCTTTTTGTTGTGTGACTGCTGTTGCTAGGACTCTTAGTACTATGTTGAACAACACTGGTGAGAGTGGGCATTCTTGTTGTGTTCCTGGTCTCAAGGGAAGGCTGTCAGCTTCTTCCCATTGAGGATGATATTTGCGGTGGGTTTTTCATAGATAGATTTTAAGAAGCTGAGGAATGTTTCCTCCATCCCTATACTTTGAATCATTTGAATCAGGAATATATGCTTTATCTTGTCAAATGCTTTTTCTGCATCAATTGAGAGGACCATGTGGTTCTTCTCTCTTCTCTTATTGATTTGTTTTATCACATTAATTGATTTGCAAATGTTGAACCACACTTGCATCCCATGGATAAATCCTCCTGGTCATGGTGGATAATATTTTTTAATGTACTGTTGGATCCTATTAACTAGGATCTTGTTGAGAATCTTAGCATCCATATTCATCAGGGATATTGGTCTTAAATTCTCCTCCAGGTTTCTGTCTGGTTTGGGATCAGGGAAATGCTAGCTTCATAAAAAGAGTCTGGAAGTTTTCCTTCTGTTACTATTTTTTGAAACAGCTTCAGGAGAATAGGTATTATTTCTTCTTTGAATGTTTGATAGAATTCCCTAGGGAATCTGTCAGGTCCTGCACTCTTGTTTTTTGGGAGGTTTTTGATCACTGCTTCAATCTTGTTACTAGATACTGGTCTATTCCGGTTGTCAATTTATTCCTGATTCAGTTTTAGAAGTTTATATGTTTCTAGGAATGCAACCATTTCATCTAGGTTGCTTAATTATTGGCATATAACTGTTGATAATAATTTCTGATGATTGTTTCTATTCCCTTGGTGTTAGTCATGATATCTCCCTTTTTATTCATAATTTTATTAATTTGGGTCTTCTCTCTTTTCTTTTGATTAGTTTTGCTGATGGTTTATTGAACTTATTGATTCTTTCAAAAAACCAGCTTCTAGTTTTGTTGATGTGTTCTACTGTATCTCTAGTTTCTATCTCATTCATCTCTACTCTAATCTTGATTATTTCCCTTCTTGTGTGTGGAGTTGGCGTAATTTGTTGTTGATTCTCCAGTAATTTAAGTGGTAAAGGGAGCTGGTGTATTCTGGGTTTTTCAATGTTTTTGAGGGAGGCTTGTATGGCTATGTATATCCCCTTTAGGACCGCCTTTGCCATATCCCATAGATTTAGGACCAATGTGTCTTCATTCTCATTGGTTACCATGAATGATTTAAGTTCTTCTTTGATTTTCTGGTTGATCCAAACATTCTTGAGTGGGATGGTCTTTAGCTTCCAAGTGTTTGAGTTCCTTCCAGACTTTTTCTTGTGGTCGAGCTCCAGTTTCAAAGCACTGGGGTCTGAGAATATGCAGGAAATAATCTCAATCTTTTGGTATCAGTTGAGCCCTGATTTGTGACCCAGAATGTGGTCTATTCTGGAGAAAGTTCAATATGCCTTCAAGAAAAGTGAGTATTCTGTTGTTTTAGGGTGGAATGTTCTGTATATATCTATGAGGTCCATTTGGTCCAATGTGTCATTTAATGATCTAGTTTCTTTATTGTTTTTCTGCTTGGAGGATCTATTACTGAAAGTGGCATGTTAAGGTCCCCTACTATTAATGTATTAGTAACAATATGACTCTATCTTGATTAACAGTTGTCTTATGTAGTTGGCTGCTCCCATATTGGGGGCATAAATATTAACAATTGTTAGATCTTCTTGGCGGATAGACTTTTTAAAAATGATGTAGTGTCTTTCTTTATCTCTGACTGCAGTCTTTTTTTTAATTTTTAAATTTTTTATAAATATATAATGTATTTTTATCCCTAGGGGTACAGGTCTATGAATCACCAGGTTTACACACTTCATAGCACTCACCATAGCACATACCCTCCCCAATGTCCATAACCCAACCCCCCTCTCCCAACCCCCCTCCCCCCATCAACCCTCAGTTTGTTTTGTGAGATTGAGAGTCACTTATGGTTTGTCTCCCTCCCAATCCCATCTTGTTTCATTTATTCCTCTCCTACCCCTTAACTCCCCCATGTTGCATCTCCACTTCCTCATATCAGGGAGATCATATGATAGTTGTCTTTCTCCGATTGACTTATTTCGGTAAGCATGATATCATCTAGTTCCATCCACGTCATCGCAAATGGCAAGATTTCATTTCTTTTGATGGCTGCATAGTATTCCATTGTGTATATATACCACCTCTTCTTAATCCATTCATCTGTTGATGGACATCTAGGTTCTTTCCATAGTTTGGCTATTGTAGACATTGCTGCTATAAACATTCGGGTGCACATGCCCCCTTCGGATCACTACGTTTGTATCTTTAGGGTAAATACCCAGTAGTGCAATTGCTGGGTCATACGGTAGTTCTATTTTCAACATTTTGAGGAACCTCCATGCTGTTTTCCAGAGTGGTTGCACCAGCTTGCATTCCCACCAACAGGGTAGGAGGGTTTCCCTTTCTCCGCATCCTCGCCAGCATCTGTCATTTCCTGACTTGTTAATTTTAGCCATTCTGACTGGTGTGAGGTGATATCTCATTGTGGTTTTGATTTGTATTTCCCTGATGCCGAGTGATGTGGAGCACTTTTTCATGTGTCTGTTGGCCATCTGGATGTCTTCTTTGCAGAAATGTCTGTTCATGTCTTCTGCCCATTTCTTGATTGGATTATTTGTTCTTTGGGTGTTGAGTTTGCTAAGTTCTTTATAGATTTTGGACACTAGCCCTTTATCCGATATGTCATTTGCAAATATCTTCTCCCATTCTGTCAGTTGTCTTTTGGTTTTGTTAACTGTTTCCTTTGCTGTGCAAAAGCTTTTGATCTTGATAAGATCCCAATAGTTCATTTTTGCCCTTGCTTCCCTTGCCTTTGGCGATGTTCCTAGGAAGATGTTGCTGCGGCTGAGGTCGAAGAGGTTGCTGCCTGTGTTCTCCTCAAGGATTTTGATGGATTCCTTTCTCACATTGAGGTCCTTCATCCATTTTGAGTCTATTTTCGTGTGTGGTGTAAGGAAATGATCCAATTTCATTTTTCTGCATGTGGCTGTCCAATTTTCCCAACACCATGTGTTGAAGAGGCTGTCTTTTTTCCATTGGACATTCTTTCCTGCTTTGTCGAAGATGAGTTGACCATAGAGTTGAGGGTCTATTTCTGGGCTCTCTATTCTGTTCCATTGATCTATGTGTCTGTTTTTGTGCCAGTACCATGCTGTCTTGATGATGACAGCTTTGTAATAGAGCTTGAAGTCCGGAATTGTGGTGCCACCAACTTTGGCTTTCTTTTTCAATATTTCTTTGGCTTTTTGAGGTCTTTTCCAGGTCCATATAAATTTTAGGATTACTTGTTCCATTTCTTTGAAAAAAAAAATGGATGGCATTTTGATAGGAATTGCATTAAATGTGTAGGTTGCTTTAGGTAGCATAGACATTTTCACAATATTTGTTCTTCCAATCCAGGAGCATGGAACATTTTTCCATTTCTTTTTGTCTTCCTCAGTTTCTTTCATGAGTACTTTATAGTTTTCTGAGTCTATACTCTTAGTCTCTTTGGTTAGGTTTATTCCCAGGTATCTTATAGTTTTGGGTGCAATTGTAAATGGGATTGACTCCTTAATTTCTCTTTCTTCTGTCTTGTTGTTGGTGTAGAGAAATGCAACTGATTTCTGTGCATTGATTTTATATCCTGACACTTTACTGATTTCATATACAAGTTTTAGCAGTTTTGAAGTGGAGTCTTTTGGATTTTCCACATAGTATCATATCATCTGTGAAGAGTGGTAGTTTGACTTCTTTGCCAATTTGGATGCCTTTAATTTCCTTTTGTTGTCTGATTGCTGAAGCTAAAACTTCTAGTACTACGTTGAATAGCAATGGTGATAATGGACATCCCTGCTGTGTTCTTGACCTTAGCGGAGAAGCTTTCAGTTTTTCTCCATTGAGGATGATATTTGCGGTGGGTTTTTCATAGATGGCTTTGATAATATTGAGGTATGTGCCCTCTATCCCTACACTTTGAAGAGTTTTGATCAGGAAGGGATGCTGTACTTTGTCAAATGCTTTTTCAGCATCTATTAAGGGAATCATATGGTTCTTATTCTTTCTTTTATTAATGTGTTGTATCACATTGGTTGATTTGCGGATGTTGAACCAACCTTGAAGCCCTGGAATAAATCCCACTTGGTCGTGGTGTATAATCCTTTTAATGTACTGTTGAATCCTATTGGCTAGTATTTTGGTGAGAATTTTCGCATCTGTGTTCATCAAGGATATTGGTCTGTAGTTCTCTTTTTTGATGGCATCCTTGTCTGGTTTTGGGATCAAGGTGATGCTGGCCTCATAAAATGAGTTTGGAAGTTTTCTTTCCATTTCTATTTTTTGGAACAGTTTCAGGAGAATAGGAATTATTTCCTCTTTAAATGTTTGGTAGAATTCCCCCAGGAAGCCGTCTGGCCCTGGGCTTTTGTTTGTTTGGAGATTTTTGATGACTGTTTCAATCTCCTTACTGGTTATGAGTCTGTTCAGGCTTTCTATTTCTTGCTGGTTCAGTTGTGGTAGTTTATATGTCTCTAGGAATGCATCCATTTCTTCCAGATTGTCAAATTTGTTGGCGTAGAGTTGCTCATAGTATGTTCTTATAATTGCCTGTATTTCTTTGGTGTTAGTTGTGATCTCTCCTCTTTCATTCATGATTTTATTTATTTGGGTCCTTTCTCTTTTCTTTTTGATAAGTCTGGCCAGGGGTTTATTAATCTTATTAATTCTTTCAAAGAACCAGCTCCTAGTTTCGTTGATTTGTTCTATTGTTTTTTTTGTTTCTATTTCATTGATTTGTGCTCTGATCTTTATTATTTCTCTTCTCCTGCTGGGTTTAGGGTTTCTTTCTTATTCTTTCTCCAGCTCCTTTAGGTGTAGGGTTAGGTTGTGTACCTGAGACCTTTCTTGTTTCTTGAGAAAGGCTTGTACCGCTATATGTTTTCCTCTCAGGACTGCCTTTGTTGTGTCCCACAGATTTTGAACTGTTGTGTTTTCATTATCATTTGTTTCCATGAATTTTTTCAATTCTTCTTTAATTTCCTGGTTGACCCATTCATTCTTTAGAAGGATGCTGTTTAGTCTCCATGTATTTGGGTTCTTTCCAAATTTCCTCTTGTGATTGAGTTCTAGCTTCAGAGCATTGT
This sequence comes from Enhydra lutris kenyoni, assembly GCF_002288905.1. Taxonomy (NCBI): domain Eukaryota; kingdom Metazoa; phylum Chordata; class Mammalia; order Carnivora; family Mustelidae; genus Enhydra; species Enhydra lutris. Next base: position 45,999,712 of record NW_019154099.1, read on the forward strand.
GGTCTGAAAATATGCAGGGAATGATCCCAATCTTTTGATACCAGTTGAGACCTGATTTAAGACCCAGGATGTGATCTATTCTGGAGAATGTTCCGTGTGCACTAGAGAAGAATGTGTATTCTGTTGCTTTGGGATGAAATGTTCTGAATATATCTGTGATGTCCATCTGGCCCAGTGTGTCATTTAAGGCCTTTATTTCCTTGTTGATCTTTTGCTTGGATGATCTGTCCATTCCAGTGAGGGGAGTGTTAAAGTCCCCTACTATTATTGTATTATTGTTGATGTGTTTCTTTGATTTTGTTATTAATTGTTTTATATAGTTGGCCGCTCCCACGTTAGGGGCATAGATATTTAAAATTGTTAGATCTTCTTGTTGGAAAGATCCTTTGAGTATGATATAGTGTCCTTCCTCATCTCTTATTATAGTCTTTGGCTTAAAATCTAATTGATCTGATATAAGGATTGCCACCCCAGCTTTCTTCTGATGTCCATTAGCATGGTAAATTCTTTTCCACCCCCTCACTTTAAATCTGGAGGTGTCTTCGGGTTTAAAATGAGTTTCTTGTAGGCAACATATAGATGGGTTTTGTTTTTTTATCCATTCTGATACCCTGTGCCTTTTCATTGGGGCATTTAGCCCTTTAACATTCAGGGTAACTATTGAGAGATATGAATTTAGTGCCATTGTATTGCCTATAAGGTGACTGTTACTGTATATTGTCTCTGTTCCTTTCTGATCTACTACTTTTAGGGTCTCTCTTTGCTTAGAGGACCCCTTTCAATATTTCCTGTAGAGCTGGTTTGGTGTTTGCAAATTCTTTCAGTTTTTGTTTGTCCTGGAAGCTTTTAATCTCTCCTTCTATTTTCAATGATAGCCTAGCTGGATATAGTATTCTTGGCTGCATGTTTTTCTCATTTAGTGCTCTGAATATGTCATGCCAGCTCTTTCTGGCCTGCCAGGTCTCTGTGGATAAGTCTGATGCCAATCTAATATTTTTACCATTGTATTTTACAGACTTCTTTTCCTGGGCTGCTTTCAGGATTTTCTCTTTGTCACTAAGACTTGTAAATTTTACTATTAGGTGACAGGGTGTGGACCTATTCTTGTTGATTTTGAGGGGAGTTCTCTGCACCTCCTGGATTTTGATGTTTGTTCCCTTTGCCATATTGGGGAAATTCTCTCCAATAATTCTCTCCAATATACCTTCTGCTCCCCTCTCTCTTTCTTCTTCTTCAGGAATTCCAATTATTCTAATGTTGTTTCATCTTATGATGTCACTTATCTCTCGAATTCCTCCCTCATGGTCCAGTAGTTGTTTGTCCCTCTTTTGCTCAGCTTCTTTATTCTCTGTCATTTGGTCTTCTATATCACTAATTCTTTCTTCTGCCTCATTTATCCTAGCAGTGAGAGCCTCCATTTTTGATTGCACCTCATTAATAGCTTTTTTTATTTCAACTTGGTTAGATTTTAGTTCTTTTATTTCTCCAGAAAGGCTTTTTATATCTCCCGAGAGGTTTTCTCTAATATCTTCCATGCCTTTTTCGTGCCCAGCTAGAACCTTGAGAATCTTCATTCTGAACTCTAGATCTGACATATTACCAATGTCTGTATTGATTAGGTCCCTAGCCTTTGGTACTGCCTCTTGTTCTTTTTTTTATGGTGATTTTTTCTGCCTTGTCATTTTGTCCAGATAAGAGTATATTAAGGAGTGAGTAAAATACTAAAAGGGTGGCAAAGTCCCCAGGAAAATACGCTTTAACCAAATCAGAAGAAATCCCAAATCGTGGGGGGGAGAAAGGGGATAAAAAGAGGTTTAGGAAAAAAAAAATTAAAAAAAGAAAACAAATAAAGAAAAAATATAAAAAAGAAAAAATATATATATATTAGATAAACTAGTTAAAAATTGTTGAAAAAGAAAAGGGTAAAAGTTAAAAAAAATTTAGCAGAAGGAGAAAAAAAATTGAAAAAAAAATTAAATTTACTGCAAGACTAAAGAATCATGGGGAGAAAGCCATGAGTTCCGTGCTTTGCTTTCTCCTCCTCTGGAATTCTGCTGCTCTCCTTGGTATTGAACCTGCACTCCTTAGTAGGTGAACTTGGTCCTGGCTGGATTTCTTGTTGATCTTCTGGGGGAGGGGCCTGTTGTAGTGATTCTCAAGTGTCTTTGCTCCAGGTGGAATTGCACCACCCTTACCAGGGGCCGGGCTGAGTAATCCGCTTGGGTTTGCTTTTGGGAGCTTTTGTTCCCTGAACACTTTCTGTAGAGTTCCGGAGGACAGGAATGAAAATGGCGGCCTCCCAGTCTCCAGCCCGGAGGAGCGGAGAGCCCGGGGCTCCACTCCTCAGTGGGCCCTCAGAGGATAGCACCCAATCACTCCTGTCTCCCTGGCCTATGGCCACACTCCGAGCTCACCCAGCCTGAGACCGGCTCAAGGTAACCCTGAGCTGAGAACTCACTCCTCGGCTCTGTCTCTGTAGCCAGCTTTCCTGCTCTAATACCTGCAAGCTCTGTGACACTCAGACACCCCCAATCCTTCTGTGACCCTGCAAGACCTGGGGCCACGCTGACCCCACGTGGGCTTCACCCTGGTTTAGCCTCTGGAGCAATGTCCCTCAGCAGAACAGACTTTTAAAAGTCCTGATTTTGTGCTCCGTTGCTCCGCCGCTTGCCTGGATCCGGCCCCTCCCACCGTGGTCTATCTTCCCCTCACTTTTGATTCACTTCTCTGCCAGTCCTACCTTTCAGAAAGTGGTTGATTTTCTGTTTCTAGAATTGCTTTTCTTCTTCTCTTCGATCTCCCATTGGATTTGTAGGTGTTCACAATGTTTAGATAAGCTATCTAGCTGATCTCCTGCTACCTGATGTAGTCTCAGCCTGCTACTTCTCTGCCATCTTGACTCCTCCCCTCTGACTACAGTCTTTAGTTAAAATCTAATTTAACTGATAGGAGAATCACATTCCAACTTTCTTTTGAGGCCCATTGGCATGAAAGATGCTTCTCCATCCCTTCATTTTCAGTCTGGATGTATCCTTAGGTTCCAAATGAGTCTCTTGTAGACAACATATGGATGAGTCCTGTCGTTTTATCCAATCTGAAACCCTGTGCTGTTTCATGGGAGCATTTAGGCTGTTCACATTGAGAGTGATTATTGAAAGATTCGTTTTTATTGACATAATGTTGCCTGTGAAGTCCCTGTTTCTATAGATCGTCTCTATAAATTTCTGTTCTGTGACACTCTTGGGTTCTTTCTTCTTTTATGGAACACCCCCTAATATTTCTTGTAGTGCCAGCTTGGTGGTCACATACTCTTTTAAACCTTGCCAGTCTTGGAAGCTCTTTATCTATCCATCCATTTTGAATGTCAGCCTTGCTGGATAAAGTATTCTTGGCTGCATGTTCTTCTCATTTAGTGCCCTGAATATGCCTTGCCAGCTCTTTCTGGCTTGCCAGGTTTCTGTGGACAGGTCTGACGTTATTCTGATGGACCTTCCTCTGTACGTAAGGAATCTCTTCCCCCTAGCTGCTCTCAAGAACCTCTGTCTAAAATTATGATTCATCAGTTTCACAATCAAGTTTCTCAAGGTCTTTCTAGATTCTATGATCTTGGGTGGTGACCTTTCTGCCTCTAGGACATGAATGCTGTTTTCATTCCCCAGACTGGGAATGGGAATTTGTTCATTCCCCAGACTGGGAATGGAGAATTTTTTCAACTATATTTTCTAGTCTTCTTTCTTTCTCCTCCCTCTCCAGGATCCCAATAATTCTAAAGGTGGAACGTTTCATGGGATCGTTTATTTCCCCAATTCTGTTTTCATGGCTTCTAAGCTGTTTGTTCCAGGCCTCCTTCTGATTCCTTTTCTCTATCAGTTTGTCCTCTAGATCACTAATTCTATCTTCTGGGTTACCCTAGCTGTTAGAGTATTTAGATTAGATTGGATATCATTGATATCATTTTTAACTTCTTCCCGGGTGGCTTTCACTTCTGCCCTAATCAATTCCATGTTGTCACAAATGGTTTTCTCCAACCTAGCCATTGCCTGAATTGTTACCCTGAATCCCCTTTCCAACATACTGTTTATGTCCATATCCAAAGCTCTGATGGAGAGGGCACAGTCTCTGAATTTTTCCTCTGTTTGGTGTTCCTCCTCCTAGTCATTTTGGTGAGAGGTGGTTGACAGGATGTGTAGCTGAATATATCAACCATGATCCAAGGAAGGTGAACCCTGGAATGCTTCTGAGCAATTGGAAGTCACCACCAAAAAGAAAGAAAAAAGTAAAAAGACAAAAAAAGGGAAGACCCAGCCAGAATGCGTCCCAAAGGTAAGATTTATAAGGTATACAAACAAAAATGGACAAACAAAAAGACTGACAAAAGTAAATGACAAAAAAAAAAAAACAAAAACCAGCCAAAATGAACCCCAAGTGTAAGATTTATATAATACCAGAACAAAAACAAATACACAGAAATACTGACAGAAGAAAAAGATGGGAGAGTGGTTATAAATCCTCAATGTGGGCAAGGAAGGTTATTTTGATTATTCTCGGTTGTATCTTGATATCTTTGTTAAAGGACTCGACTTTCCAGAGATAAAGGGAGATTAAAACTGGTTTATATGTAGGGGTAGTATTGATTAGGGAAATAAGATTACCTTGATGCTTATATCTATATGTATATTAAAAAATAGAAAAGCAAAAGAAAAACATAGGTATATGTGTGAAAAAAGTTCAAGTTAAAAGGTTATTATGGAATTTGTTGTATTGAACCTCTCGTTGTAATGGTAAATACATTTAAAAAATTAAAAAGAACAAGAATAGTGAGAAATAATTAAAAATAAAAGTTGTATCTATGAAATATACAGGCTTTAGGGCAATACCGGGAGCTTAATATATTGTTTCCCCCTGATATTGGGGTTTTACAGTTGTATGGGGACCCTCTGTTGGTTGTCCTCTCATTTTTGTGGCTGGCTTTCTGCGGGAGGTATCTGCAGCATTGTTTTCAGTCAGTCTTGCTTGGGTTGAGTCCTCCTGATCCCTATCAAGGGTCTTGGCTCTGTGGAAACCGGTTTTTCAGGGTTTTGTTCTCTGGAAGTTTTTGTTCTTTGGCAGCTTTTTGCAGCTTTTTGACTTTTTGGAGGTTTTAGAGGAAAGCAAACTGCACCCAGACCTCTGTCTCAGAGAGGAACCTCAGTCTGCTCTCCTCTGGGTGGTCCAGAACACAGAAACACAGACTCCCCCTCTGCAAACTCTGCTGAACCGTGCTACTTCCCACAGGCAGTGCACGTCCCCAGCTGCTCTCTCAGGGGTCACCCAAAGTGCCCAGTTGTCTCTGAACCCCTGTGCCACTAAAACTGTGAGTGATATTGGTCCAGAGAGCCTGCTTCTAGTGGCTGCTTTTGCTAGGACTGCTGTTGCCTGAGAGATCCCAACCAGAGACAGCACGTGGAGATTTTCAAGCCAGGGCTGAAATTGTTCAGACACTCACCAGGTCCTAGAGACCACCAGCTAGTGCCCACATGGAGCTCTCTCAGGTGCAGGTGCAGAATGTGGTTCAGAATCCAGTCTCGCAGTGAACGTGCAGAGTGCAAAAGTCTGTGATTCTAGAGTGTGCTGGCTGGCATCCACACCAGATTCTCTCACGTGCACTGGCAGGAGTGTACCTAGCCCAGTGCTGGTGCAAGCATTAGAAAGCAGGAGGCTCAGGGACATGGCCTGGTGGCTTTGCTGCACTGTCTCTGGCACAGGTGGTCTCTGGCAGTGGCTATCCTGGGTCCGTGGGCTTAGGCCCATGCCTGTGACCTTCCAATTCCACCAGTTGCCCCTTAAGATCTTTTGCTCTTTTCGAGTGCTTTTAACTAGACTCCAAGTTAATGCTGGTCCCCAATCACAGGGCACTCTCATATTGGAGTATTACTTTCCAATGGATTGCTTCTGGTGGCCCCCTCCCCCTTCTGTTTATCCTCCAATATCAGTCCGATTGTTCCCAGTATGCTTTACCTCTCCACTGCTATCTTCTGCCCCCGTAGAAATCCAGAAGTGTATAATCCAACACCTCAGGCTGATTTCATGGGTGTTCAGAGTGTTCTGGTAGATAATTAGCTCACTTTAGGAGACCGGTTGAAACAGGGTCTCCTACTTCTCTGCCATCTTTCCCCAGAACCCCTGTTTTATCTATTTTCAAAGTCACCAATGACTTCCATATTACTTATTCCATAAGGCCCATAAGCTTCCTCTGCTAATCCTTGTTCCTTGTCTTCTGCATACCTTCCTTGTCCCTTCTGCTCCAGTCATAGTGACCTTTGCTGTTCTTCAAATGTGCCAAGTACCGCTTTCTCAGAGTGTTTGCACCTGGTATCCCTGAAATTCTCTTGCCTCAGATATTCACAGAGCTTATTCTGCCACTTTCTTTACATTTCTGTATCAAATGTCACCTCACTGTGAAATTTTCCTGACTACTTACACATATTAAGTACCCTATACTCTAACACCTCCTTTTATCTTGTACCCCACTTCATTTTTTGCCAGTATTTATCAATTGAAAGAATAAGTGTTTAATATTCATTTGTCCATTTGCCATTGTCTATTTCACTCACTTTATAATGTGAGCACTACATGGCAGATGTTTTGTTACTGTGTTCTTAGCTGTTTCCCTGGCTATGGAATAGTGTCAAGTATGCAATAAGTATTCGTTGAATATCTGGTGAATAAATAAATGTAAGCATATATCAAGTGCTTGGTATGCCCAAGATATTAGATTTAGCATTGGATAACTCAGTTATGAAGAAGGTATAGGTTTATCAATCTTTGTAATAGAGCTATGTGGACAGAGAGGCCCAAGAAGACTTCATGCTTGACGTTGGACTACTCCTGAAAGATTGATAGGATACCTATACATGGAGGTGCTTTGGAACTGGAAGCCTATAATAAACAGAACACAGAGGTAGGAAAGTGTTAAGGAAATAGTTGTCTAATGTAGTTTGTCTAAAGCAAGGGACTGTGTAATTGGGAATGAAAAGCTAGTAGAAATTTTTTCCTGATTTTTATTGTGGTAAAATGCACATAAAATTTTCTATTTTAAGTATACAGTCCAGTGGATTAAGTACATTAAAGTTATTGTACAGTCATCATTCATTTTCAGAACTCTTAGTACAGAATTAAAACTCTGTACCCATTAAATAGTAACTCTTCATGACCTCCTCCATCTCAGCCCCTGGCAACTGCCATTCTTCTTTCTTTAATCTTTCCTTTCCCTTTACATCTCAGCCTCTTATAACCACTACTCTACTTTGTAGGGTCTTATTTTTCTTTTAAGGATCCACATAAAAGTGAGATCATGTAATATTTGTCTTTCTGTGTTTGGCTTATTTCACTTAGCATAATGTTTTTGAGGTTTATCCATGTGTCAAAAATGGCAAGATTTCCTTCTTTATAAAGGATGTGTAATATTCCATTGTATATGGAATATATTCCATTTGATTATGTATATGTGTGTGTGTGTCTGTGTGTATAACTTTATGCATTTATCTGCCCCAAAAGACATTTAGATTGTTTACATATCATAGTTATTGTGAATAATGCTACAATGAACATGGGAGAGCAGATATCTCTTCAAAATCATGATATTACTTCCTTTGAACACATACTCAGAAATGGGATTGCTAGATCATTTGGTGGTTTTTAAAATTTTTTGAAGAAGCTCCATACTGTGTTCCATAGTGGTTGTACCAATTTACATTCCTACCACCAGTACATAAGAGTTCTTTTTTCTTTTATCCCACAACCTTCCTAACACTTGTATTTCTTGTCTTTTTTTTTTAAGTTTTTGTTTAAATTACAGTTAGTTAACATACAGTGTTGTATTAATTTCAGGTGTATAATTTAGTGATTCATCACTTCATACAACACCCAGTGCTGATCACAAGTGCCCTCCTTAATCCTCATCACCCTTTTAGCCCATCCCCCCATACACCTCCCTTTGAGAAACCCTCAGTTTTTTCTCTATAGTTAAGAATGTGTTTCTTGATTTGCCTCTCTCTTTTTCCTCCCTATGTTCATCTGCTTTATTTCTTAAATACCACATGTGATAATAGCCATTCTGACAAGTGTAAGGTAATCTAGTCATTGTAGATTTGATTTATATTTCTCTGATAATGAATGGTGTTAAACATCTTTTCCTGTGCCTGCTAGCCATCTTTAGGTCTTCTTTGGAAAAATGTATATTCAGAACCTGTGTCCATTTTGTTAGTTGGGTTATTTGTTTTTTTGCTTGCGTTGTAAAGCAGGTATAATGCATTGGGGGAAAAATATCCAAATACCAAAATAACCTTCCTCCTCCTCTCAAATATTTGTAAATCTATTTCATTTTTTTTTTAAATTCAGAGACAGACATTTTCTCTTTACATAATCTCTATCAGTTGTATAGGCCTTACTAGTTTTACTAACTTTAATATGAACAATTATTTATGTATGTATGTTTGTGAAAATGTGTATGCATATATCCCCTGTTCTAGAATAAGATCCTCGAAGGTAAAAGCCATCTGATTCATAAGTATTTTTTTTTCATTTCTGCCTAAGACCATTCCTTCTACCTGGAAAGAATTCAATAAAAGTTTATTGCATTAATAAATGCAGACATCTTTGGTGAAAAAAGTGCTAAACTAAAATACTGAAAAAGTAGACTGAGGAAAGATTTTAGAGGTTCTTTAATATTGGCTGGTTTGATTCTATAGGTAGGAAATGGAAACCCAAACAAGATTTTTGAACTTGAAAGTCACAATCAAAATTGTACTTTAGAGACATTAATCTAGCATCATAGACTTTATTATAGCAGGGAGATTTCAGAACAGGGAGGCAATCTGGGAGTTAATTCCAATAGGTAATTCCAACTAGTTAAGAGGTAATGAGTATCTGATGTGAAGTGGAACAAATGAAGATGGAAAAGAGAGGACAAAAAGAAAGACTTGTTAAGGTATCAGCTATAATATTAAGGGGCTTATCTTTTTAGTGAATATTATAGAGTGTTTAAAGAATTATGGAGACATTATCATAAAGAGGGAAGTGTGAAGTTTTTAGATAAAAGGATGATTTTGTATTTGACACTTGATGTGGGGTTCTGTTGGCCATCGAGGTAGAGATATTTAGGAAAGAGTTATATTTGGATTTAAGGGAAAAGATAAATGATAAAGATATAGATTTTGGATATACCTGCAAAGAGCTAATGACTAAAGCTCTCCTTGATTATTCTAATTGTTCTTCAGATGAATTAGAGTGAGGAAGGAAAAAAATTACAACAAACTGTCTTTTGAATTGGAACGGGTGCGACTTGTCAATGAAAATCCATAACAAATATAAGTAAAAATGAAGAAAATGAGTCAAGTGAATCTGTGAATAAAGAATTAGCATATATTGGGTTAAAATGTAAGTAGCAAATATACTCAAATAATAATTTTATTTTTTTAATTATTTTTATTAACATATAATATATTATTTGCCCCAGGGATACAAGTCTGCGAATCATCAGGCTTACCCATTCCACAGCACTCACCATAGCACATACCCTCCCCAATGTCCATAACCCAACCACGCTATCCCTACTCCCCTACCCCAGCAACCCTCTGTCTGTTTTGTGAGATTGAAAGTCTCTTATGATTTGTCTCCCTTCTGATCCCATCTTGTTTCATTTTTTCTCTCCCTAGCCCCCAAAACCCCACAACTTGCCTCTCAAATTCCTCATATCAGAGAGATCATATGATAATTGTCTTTCTCTGATTGAATTATTTCACTCAGCTTAATACCTCTAGTTCCATCCACATCTTGCAAATGGCAAGATTTTCATTTCTTTTGATGGCTGCATAGGATTCCATTGTATATATACACCACATCTTCATCCATTAATCTATTGATGGATATCTAGGTTCTTTCCATAGTTTGGCTATTGTGGACATTGCTGCTATAAACATTTGGGTGCACATGCCCCTTCAGATTACTACACTTGTATCTTTAGGGTAAATACCCACTAGTGCAGTTGCTAGGTCATGGGGTAGCTCTATTTTCAACTTTTTGAGGAACATCTATGCTGTTTTCCAGAGTGGCTGCTCCAGCATGCATTCCCACCAACAGGGTAGGAGGGTTCCCCTTTCTCCGCATCCTCGCCAGCATCTGTCATTTCCTGACTTGTTAATTTTAGCCATTCTGACTGGTGTGAGGTGATATCTCATTGTGGTTTTGATTTGTATTTCCCTGATGCCGAGTGATGTGGAGCACTTTTTCATGTGTCTGTTGGCCATCTGGATGTCTTCTTTGCAGAAATGTCTGTTCATGTCCTCTGCCCATTTCTTGATTGGATTATTTGTTCTTTGGGTGA
>NW_019154099.1:46010174-46192500 GCF_002288905.1 Enhydra lutris kenyoni
TTTTCAACATTTTGAGGAACCTCCATGCTGTTTTCCAGAGTGGTTGCACCAGCTTGCATTCCCACCAACAGTGTAGGAGGGTTCCCCTTTCTCCGCATCCTCGCCAGCATCTGTCATTTCCTGACTTGTTAATTTTAGCCATTCTGACTGGTGTGAGGTGATATCTCATTGTGGTTTTGATTTGTATTTCCCTGATGCCGAGTGATGTGGAGCACTTTTTCATGTGTCTGTTGGCCATCTGGATGTCTTCTTTGCAGAAATGTCTGTTCATGTCCTCTGCCCATTTCTTGATTGGATTATTTGTTCTTTGGGTGTTGAGTTTGCTAAGTTCTTTATAGATTTTGGATACTAGCCCTTTATCCGATATGTCGTTTGCAAATATCTTCTCCCATTCTGTCAGTTGTCTTTTGGTTTTGTTAACTGTTTCCTTTGCTGTGCAAAAGCTTTTGATCTTGATGAAATCCCAATAGTTCATTTTTGCTCTTGCTTCCTTTGCCGTTGGCGATGTTCCTAGGAAGACGTTGCTGCAGCTGAGGTCGAAGAGGTTGCTGCCTGTGTTCTCCTCAAGGATTTTGATGGATTCGTTTCTCACATTGAGGTCCTTCATCCATTTTGAGTCTATTTTCGTATTTGGTGTAAGGAAATGGTCCAGTTTCATTTTTCTGCATGTGACTGTCCAATTTTCCCAACACCATTTGTTGTAGAGACTGTCTTTTTTCCATTGAACATCCTTTCCTGCTTTGTCAAAGATTAGTTGACCATAGAGTTGAGGGCCTATTTCTGGGCTCTCTATTCTGTTGCATTGATCTATGTGTCTGTTTTTGAGCCAATACCTTACTGTCTTGATGATGACTGTTTTGTAATAGAGTTTGAAGTCTGGAATTGTGATGCCACCAACTCTGGCTTTCTTTCTCAACATTCCTTTGGATATTTGGGGTCTTTTCTGGTTCCATAGAAATTTTAGGATTATTTGTTCCTTTTCTTTGGAAAAACTGGTGGTATTTTGGTAAGGATTGCATTAAATGTGTAGATTGCTTTAGGTAGCATAGACATTGTCACAATATTTGTTCTTCCAATTCATGAGCATGGAACGTTTTTCCATTTCTTTTTGTCTTCCTCAATTTCTTTCATGAGTACTTTGTAGTTTTCTGAGTACAGATTCTTTGCCTCTTTGGTTAGGTTTATTCCTAGGTATCCTATGGTTTTGGGCGCAATTGTAAATGGGATTGACTCCATAATTTCTCTTTTCTGTCTTGCTGTTGGTGTATAGAAGTACAACTGATTTCTGTGCATTGATTTTATATCCTGACACCTTACTGAATTCCTATATGAGTTCTAGCAGTTTTGGAGTGGAGTCTTTTGGGTTTTCCACATAAAGTATTATATCATCTGCAACGAATGAGAGTTTGACTTCTTTGTTGACTCAAATGCCTTTTATTTCTTTTTGTTGTCTGATTGCTGAGGCTAGGACTTCTAGTACTATGTTGAATAGCAGTGGTAATAGTGGACATCCCTGCTGTGTTCCTGACCTCAGGGGAAAAGCTCTCAGTTTTTCCCCACTGAGAATGATATTTGCTGTGGGTTTTTCATAGATTGCTTTCATGTTATTGAGGTATGTACCCTATATCCCTACACTTTGAAGAATTTTTTTTTTAATTTTATTTATTTATTTGACAGAGAGAGATCACACGTAGGCAGAGAGGCAGGCCGAGAGAGAGGAGGAAGCAGGCTCACCGCCCAGCAGAAAGCCCAATGTGGGGCTAGATCCCAGGACCCCGAGATCATGACCTGACCCGAAGGCAGAGGCTTAACCCACTGAGCCACCCACGTGCCCCCACTTTGAAAATTTTTTATCAAGAAAGGACACTATACTTTGTCAAATGCTTTTTCAGCATCCATTGAGAGTATCATATGGTTCTTGTTCTTTCTTTTATTAATGTATTGTATCACATTGATTGATTTGCAGATGTTAAACCATCCTTGCAGCCCAAAAATAAATCCCACTTGATCTTGCTGAATAATCCTTTTAATGTTCAGTTCGATCTTACTGGCTAGTATTTCAGTGAGAATTTTCACATCTGTGTTCATCAATGATATTGCTCTGTAATTCTCCTTTCTGATGGGGTCTTTGGTTTTGGGATCAAGGTAATGCTGGTCTCATAAAATGAGTTTGGGAGTTTTCCTGCCATTTCTATTTTTTGGAACAGTTTCAGAAGAATGGGTGCTAATATTTCTTTAAATGTTTGGTAAAATCCCCCTGGGAAGCATTCTGGCCCTGGACTCTTGTTTTTTGGGAGATTTTTGGTAACTGCTTCAATCTCCTTAATGGTTATGCATCTTTTCAGGTTTTCTATTTCTTCCTGGTTCAGTTTTGGTAGTTTATACATCTCTGGGAATGCGACCATTTCTTCCAGACTGATTTGTTCTACTGTTCTTTTGGTTTCTATTTAATTTATTTCTGCTCTGATCTTTATTATTTCTCTTGTCCTGTTGGGTTTAGGCTTTCTTAGCTGTTCTTTCTCCAACTCCTTTAGGTGTAGGGTTAAGTTGTGTACTTGAGACCTTCCTTGTTTCTTGAGAAAGGCTTGTATCGCAATATACTATCCTCTCAGGACTCCCTTTGCTGTGTCCCACAGATTTTGAAGAGTTGTGTTTTAATTTTCATTTGTTTAAGAATTTTTTCAGTTCTTCTTTAATTTCCTGGTTAACCTATTCATTCTTCAGTAGGATACTCTTTAGTCTCCTTGTATTTGAGTTCTTTCCAACTTTCCTCCTACAATTGAATTCTAGTTTAGGAGCATTGTGATCTGAAAATATGCAGGGAACGATCCCAATCTTTTGGTACCAGTTGAAACTCGATTTGTGACACAGGATGTGATCTATTCTGGAACATGTTCTATGTGCACTAGAGAAGAATGTGTATTCTGTTGCTGTATATTCCGGAATGTTCTGAATATATCTGTGATGTCCATCTGGTCCAGTGTGTCATTTAAAGCCTTTATTTCCTTGATAATCTTTTGCTTAGATGATCTGTCCATTTCAGTGAGGGGGGTATTAATGTCCCCTACTATTATTATATTATTGTCGATGTGTTTCTTTGATTTCATTATTAATTGGTTTATATAATTGGTTGCTCCCATGTTAGGGGCATAGATATTTAAAATGGTTAGATCTTCTTATTGGACAGATCCTTAAGTATTATATAGTGTCCTTCCTCATCTCTTATTATAGTCTTTGGCTTAAAATCTAAATTATCTGATAGATGGATTGCCACCCCAGCTTTCTTTTGATGTACATTAGCAATGTAAATGGTTTTCCATGCCCTCACTTTAAATTTGGAAGTGTCTTCGGGTCTAAAATGATTTTCTTGTAGACAGCATATCAATTTTTTTTTTTTTTATCCATTCTGATACTCTGTGTCTTTTGATTGGGGCACTTAGCCCATTTACATTAAGGTAACTATTGAAAGATATGAGTTTAGTGCCATTGTGTTGCCTGTAAGGTGACTGCTACTGTATACTGTCTCGGTTCCTTTCAGATCTATTACTTTCATGCTCTCTCTTTGCTTAGAGGACCTCTTTCAATATTTCCTGTAGGGCTGGTTTGGTGTTTGCAAATTCTTTTAATTTTTGTTTGTCTGGGAAGCCTTTTATCTCTCCTTCTATTTTCAGTGATAGCCTAGCTGTTTATCATATTCTTGGCTGCATATTTTTCTCGTTTAATGTTCTGAATATATATTTTTATTGATTTTGAGGGGGATTCTCTGTGCCTCTTGGATTCTGATGCTTGTTTCCTTTGCCATATTAGGGAAATTCTCTACTATAATTTGCTCCAATATGTCTTCTGTCCCCCTTTCTCTTTGTTCTTCTTCTGGGATCACAAATATTCTAATATTGATTCACCTTATAGTATCACTTATATCACGAATCTCCCCTCGTTGTCCAGTAGTTGTCTCTCTTTTGCTCAGATTCTTTATTCTCCGTCCTTTGGGCTTCTATATCACTAATTCTCTCTTCTGCCTCATTTATCCTAGCAGTAAAAGCCTCCATTTTTCATTGCACCTTATTAATTTTTTTTTAAAATTTCAACTTGGTTCATTTTTAGTTATTTCTCCAGGAAGGGATTTTATTTCTCCAGAAAGGGATTCTCTAATATCTCTCATGCCTTTTTTGAGCCTATCTAGCACCTTGATAATCATCATTCTGAACTCTAGTTCTGACATATTACCAAGGTCCATATTGATTAGGTCCCTAGCCATCAGTACTGCCTCTCATTCTTTTTTTTTTTTTTTCTTTTGTGGTGAGTTTTTCTGCCTAGTCATTTTATCCAGGTAGGAATTTATGAATGAGAGAGTAAAGTACTAAAAGGGTGGCAAAGACCCCAGAAAATATATGCTAACCTGAAATGAGAGGTAGAAGAAAGGGGAAAAAATAAAAAGATAAAAAGTAAAAATACATATATATTAGACTAATGAATAAAACAGAGCCACCCACTTGATTTTGGGTGTATTCTTGTCTCTTAGAAGAAACTACCTCCCAAAATTTTAAAGAAAGAGAAACTTATATATACTCAAAAATATGAGTAAACACTATGAAGGGATCAAATATGACTGTAAAGATGAAAATTTTAAAAGATTCTAAAAAAGGAATTGATAAGTTGGTTGGAAAAAGAGAAAAAGAAAAGAGGAGAGAGTGTGAGCAGCCTAGAGCTAGATTTAGAATATATTTTGGTATGTTAGAAGAAATTATATCCCAAAATTATAAAGAAAAAACTCTGTATGTATAAAAGAATAAGGTTAAATACAACAAAGGGATAAATGTGACTATAACAATGAAAATTTAAAAAAATTTAAAGTATTGATAAGATAAAATAGTTGAAAAATGTTAAAAGAGGAAAGAGGAAAAGTAAAAAAAAAAAATAGAATAAGAAAAAATAAAATTAAAAGAAATTAACTTTGCAAGACTAAATGATCATGGGGAAAAAGCCATGAATTCTATTTGTTGCTTTCCCCTAGCTCTAGAGTTCCACAGTTCTCATTGATAGGCGAACTTGGTCTTGGCTGGATGTTCTTGCTGATCTTCTGGGGGAGAGGCTTGTTGCAGTGATTCTCAAATGTCTTTTCCCGAGGTGGAATTGCACTACCCTTGCCAGGGGCCAGGCTGAGTAATCTGCTCTGGTTTGCTCTGGGTATCTTTTGTTCCCTGAATGCTTTCCATACAGCTCTGGAGGACAGGAATGAAAATGGCAACTCAAAGAATCTGAGAGCTCATGGCGCCACTCCTCAGTGCACCCTCAGAGAAAAATAGTCAGTCTCTCCCATCTCCCTCATCTCTGGCCGTACTCTGTGCTCACCCAGTCTGTGACTGAGCATTCCTATCTCTGATGCATAGCCCTGTTTGGAGTCTCCAAACCCAGCAAATTCCTGCCACAGGGTCCCACATCTCTCCTCCCAGAAGAGAAAGAAGGGGATCTCTTCGGTTCTGCCACTTGTGGGGTCCCTGCTCAAAGAGCAGTGGTCTGACTGTGCCTTGGATTATGGTTTAAGGTAACCCCAAGCTGAGAGCCCCCCACCTTGGCTTCATCTCTCTAGCTGGCTTCCCTGCTATGAAACCTGGGAGCTCTGCCACATTCAGACAACCTTGGTCTTTCCGTGACTCCATGGGTCCTGAGACCACACTGTCCCTGCCAGGGCTTCACCCCTGTGTGACCTCTGGAGTGATGTCCCTCAATGGAGCAGAGTTCTAAACATTCTGATTTTGTGCTCCGCTTCTCTTGCCAGGAGCCAGCCCCTCCCCCCATGGTCTATCTTCCCATCGCTTTGGATTCATTTCTCCACACATCCTACCTTCCCAAAAGTCGTTGATTTTCTGTTCCTAGAATTGCTGCTCTTGTTATCTTCTATCTCCTGTTGAATTTGTAGGTGTTCAGAATGGTTTGATAACTATCTAGCTGAACTTCTGGTAACTGATGCTATTTCAGTTTCCTACTCCCCCACCATCTTGCTTCCTCCTCTCAAATAATGATTTTATTTTATTTTATTTATTTTTTTTTAAATTTTATTTTTTATAAACATATATTTTTATCCCCAGGGGTACAGGTCTGTGAATCGCCAGGTTTACACACTTCACAGCACTCACCATAGCACATACCCTCCCCAATGTCCATAATCCCACCCCCCCCCCCCCCCCCCCCCCCCATTACCCCTCAGTTTGTTTTGTGAGATTAAGAGTCACTTATGGTTTGTCTCCCTCCCAATCCCATCTTGTTTCATTTACTCTTCTCCTACCCCCTTAAGCCCCCATGTTGCATCTCCTCTCCCTCATATCAGGGAGATCATATGATAGTTGTCTTTCTCTGATTGACTCACTTCGCTAAGCATGATACCCTCTAGTTCCATCCACGTCGTCGCAAATGGCAAGACTTCATTTCTTTTGATGGCTGCATAGTATTCCATTGTGTATATATACCACATCTTCTTTATCCATTCGTCTATTGATGGACATCTAGGTTCTTTCCATAGTTTGGCTATTGTAGACATTGCTGCTATAAACATTCGGGTGCACGTGCCCCTTCGGATCACTACGTTTGTATCTTTAGGGTAAATACCCAGCAGTGCAATTGCCGGGTCATAGGGTAGTTCTATTTTCAACTTTTTGAGGAACCTCCATGCTGTTTTCCAGAGTGGTTGCACCAGCTTGCATTCCCACCAACAGTGTAGGAGGGTTCCCCTTTCTCCGCATCCTCGCCAGCATCTGTCATTTCCTGACTTGTTAATTTTAGCCATTCTGACTGGTGTGAGGTGGTATCTCACTGTGGTTTTGATTTGTATTTCCCTGATGCCGAGTGATGTGGAGCACTTTTTCATGTGTCTGTTGGCCATCTGGATGTCTTCTTTGCAGAAATGTCTGTTCATGTCCTCTGCCCATTTCTTGATTGGATTATTTGTTCTTTGCGTGTTGAGTTTGCTAAGTTCTTTATAGATTTTGGACATTAGCCCTTTATCCGATATGTCATTTGCAAATATCTTCTCCCATTCTGTCAGTTGTCTTTTGGTTTTGTTAACTGTTTCCTTTGCTGTGCAAAAGCTTTTGATCTTGATAAAATCCCAATAGTTCATTTTTGCCCTTGCTTCCCTTGCCTTTGGCGATGTTCCTAGGAAGATGTTGCTGCGGTTGAGGTCGAAGAGGTTGCTGCCTGTGTTCTCCTCAAGGATTTTGATGGATTCCTTTCTCACATTGAGATCCTTCATCCATTTTGAGTCTATTTTCGTGTGTGGTGTAAGGAAATGATCCAATTTCATTTTTCTGCATGTGGCTGTCCAATTTTCCCAACTCCATTTGTTGAAGAGGCTGTCTTTTTTCCATTGGATATTCTTTCCTGCTTTGTCGAAGATGAGTTGACCATAGAGTTGAGGGTCTATTTCTGGGCTCTCTATTCTGTTCCATTGATCTATGTGTCTGTTTTTGTGCCAGTACCATGCTGTCTTGATGATGACAGCTTTGTAATAGAGCTTGAAGTCTGGAATTGTGATGCCACCAACTTTGGCTTTCTTTTTCAATATTGCTTTGGCTATTCGAGGTCTTTTCTGGTTCCATATAAATTTTAGGATTATTTGTTCCATTTCTTTGAAAAAAATGGATGGTACTTTGATAGGAATTGCATTAAATGTGTAGATTGCTTTAGGTAGCATAGACATTTTCACAATATTTATTCTTCCAATCCAGGAGCATGGAACATTTTTCCATTTCTTTGTGTCTTCCTCAATTTCTTTCATGAGTACTTTATAGTTTTCTGTGTATAGATTCTTAGTCTCTTTGGTTAGATTTATTCCTAGGTATCTTATAGTTTTGGGTGCAATTGTAAATGGGATGGACTCCTTAATTTCTCTTTCTTTCAAATAATGATTTTAAAGAAAAGATCTCTACGTATGGATAGATGTTAATAATACTAAGGCAGTATAATCTGTGGTTACTATAGATTTCCACTTTTTATTTGTTGTATGGTTTGATCAACTAATTAATTCCTGTCAGCCATGATTCACTGTGATATTTTATGCTAAGTGCTGAGATTAAAAAGTTTAACTAATTTTTACCTTTTAAGGAGCTTTCAGTTTAGTAATCACAGACATATAAGTGAGAAAGTACAATTTCATGTTTTGCTTGTGATGTTACAAATATCCGTATATTCCAATGTGGATACCAGTGAGACAGTGGTTGGTTCTGCTTCTGGAGATAAATGCAAGAATTTGGAAGAGAGATGTTAAATGAGGTGTCTAGAAGAGGGAAAGGTACTCTTCTGTTTCCTCCAGGAATGGAAGATAATGTCAACAGAAAGCACAAGAAGGGGTTTTCCAGATGTCATAACACTGTAAACAAAAACTGAGAAACATGATGTAACTTGACATTTAATAGAACTTCCAGCATAATGTGTAAATATAGCACAGGTTACTATGGCATGAGATGAAGCTAGATTGACTATTGGGGGCCCTGTAAAGGAAGTTTGTGTCTACCCTGATGGGGATACTGTCCTGTAATGAGAGAGTTTTAAACAGAGAAGAACGATAACCTAAAATTTGTACTTTAGAAATGTCCCTGACCTTGGTGTAGCTGGTGACACAGTGGGAGAGGAAGATAGAGATCCAGATTGAAAAAGAATGTCAGTAAAGCCATAGCAGAGGGTAGCAGAGGGTTAAGGGAATGAAGGTCTCGAGAATAAGACAAATTCAGTCTGCAGCAATTCTCTGGGCTGGAAAAAAGTGGCAGTTTATTTGTACACACACATACACACACACACACACACAGAGAGATAGATGTCTATCCCACAGAATGTATGAATGTGTTCATATTTTGGAACTGTGTTTACCACTTCTCCCTACTGTACTGTAATTTAGCTGCGGATTCTTGCTTTGTCATTCCTTCTTGTATCCTGTGATGTATAATAAAATAAGACATAACTGTAAAATACTGAAACTATTTACTTAGGATGCTTTACTTATGAAAATAACAAATTTATTTCTCTGGCCACCTGACATTCTGTCTGAAATTTTGGTCCATGATATTGATCAGCATCTCATATTAGAATGATCCTGTTTATATGGGAAAAGTGCCCAAAACAAAACAGGACTCCATTAATCCAGCACAGACACAATGCAGTTCTTTTTACTGAAGTCTTCTGGGTAGTGATTTATGCTTTGAGATGCCAGTAGCAAGAACCACAAACTCTTCATATTTTAGCATCTTTGACACTTCCATACACTGGATGCATTTCCACACCGTACCTGGCACATTTGAAAATGTTAAGTCACATTAGAATGATTATTTTTGAATCCCAGTCCTCTGGAATCAGTGATGCAGAAGGTCTCTTGGTAAAGCTTTGGTCTGAAATAACTGTGTGTTTCTTTTCCCCATAATTTGGACTCATGTGGTTTATAGAGATTTGGCATGGTCTCGAAAACTTCTCTCCAGCCAGCTTGCCACTCCAGATGGCATTGCCTTTCTGAACAAGCTGAATCCTCTGGTCATGAAGGTAAAATAGCATTTATTTTTAAGTCCTTGGCTAGTCTTGCTTACCACTATTATTCACTTCATTGATCATGAATATACAGTTCTTAACTCTTGATATTCCTGACTGGTGGCAAGCATTTTTAAAACTCTCTAGGCTGATCATCAACAAGTAAAAACTAATGGTTAAATTTTCAAAGGCATGTTATTTATTTATATACATGGATTCTGAAAATGTCAATTTAAACATAGTGTTTACCTTTAAGCAGCTTACACTCTAAGCCATTCTTTGAATTATTTAAAAATATGATTGATTCTTTTTCTTTCTAATTGACATATTTTTATAAATTTAAGATGATCATTTATATATTTAAAGAATTCTAAAAGCATTCAGCATTTCTGAGGAACATAAGGCTTTAGAAAAAATACATCTTATTAATCTATTGGTTATATTTAATCAGGTTTTTGGGTTTTTGGGTTTTTTTTTGAGTTCTCTGTTCTAGAATGCTTATTTCATCTGTCACTAGTCCAAAAACACAAATATTGGTCCCCAATCTGTCATCCAATTGTTTCTTCAAAATGGAATATTGACTCAGCACATACACCTAGCTTTATAGTACTGAAAATTGAACCATGATAAATATAATAGCTGTATAAGAGGTACTTAATAGGGATGCATCAGTTTTAATCTGAAATTTTAAATATTTAATACTAACCATATTTAGTCTTTCTGCAAAAACCAACTAACTTCAAAATAAATGTTTTGCTCACTATAATTTCAAGTGATTTTTTATAATCTTAGAGAATAATATTTCTTATAGCCACCTACATTTAATTTTTAGCTGGATTTTATTCTAAGTAGTTCTCCCACCAAATAATCATGGACAGGATGCATCTTCCCAGTAGTCCATTTGCAGATACCTCTGAAGGCAGAGGAATTCACAGGTTTTTCCATCTGCCTTCTGTTTGTGTGGCATAGTTTTAATACCCAAGTTGTTTAATCAAAGATTCAAGTCACATTTTGAACTTATTCAGAGTTTACTACAGTATTGCTTAATTACTAAATAATTATTCTTACAGTAGATTTTAAGGATAACACTGATTATCTTGATGAAGATAACATTCCATTTAAACAAAAATACTTCTCTCATAGCTTCATTAATATGATATCTCAAAAATCTCACAAATAATAAGATTTGGCTTCTTAAGTCATTAGCACATATATGAATATTCATCGTCAACACATCCATTTTTAGTATTTTGGTAAGCTGGCCTAACAGTTATTTGTGCTCTATGTGCAAGAGGTTTTTGTGGAGGAGCCAACATTTTTAACTGTTAAATAACCTAAAGCATTGTGTTCACTTCTGCCCAGTGGTATTCTCTTGGATTATACCTTTTAGCCAGAGAAAAGAGAAATTAATAAGAAAAAAGGTAGAAGTTAAAAAATACATCATAGTTTGCTTCAGCCTATGAGTGGTTATATTTAGTTTTGTGTTGAAACAGATGGAGAAGTCACTTTTGTTTTAAAGAGAGCTGTGGGAAATAATATGCAGGTCAGTGGGGTATACATTGACCTCCTCCTTTCTCCTTCAGTAAATGAATGTGCAAACTGGTTATGGATTGTATTGATCATATATTAAAATGACAAATGGCCTTCACATTGGCTTCCACATAAGTCTTTTAATGAAACCCATTGTAACTTGTCAGACACAACTTAAGAATTGAACTGGACATTAATGGACAAGACCTTTCACTGATCATTGAAAACATGTAGATTCTCCTGATTAAATTGATGCTTCTGATTTTAATGAGTTGCTATTGACTGTGTGGTTACCGCTACAATATATTATTATATTGCTGCTCACACTGCCATAGTTAAGAGGTTGTAAGCATTTCTGTTATAAATCCTTTTTTTAGCTTGTAGCTCAACCATAAAATAAGCTAGTGATATGATACATAACATTCAGAGTCATTTTGACTGCAAATTAGCTTCCACAATTAATATATATGTATATATATTTAGCAAATTCAATTTTATTTGAATAATCAGGAAAATGAAGGCCTGAGCTAGTCTATGCAGTGTATGAATATGTAATAAAGAGTTCTTTTTGTTGAAGAGATTTAATAGGATATGCTTATTGAACTACCTTATATGACCACAGAAGACAGTTCTAAAAGTGGTAAATGGAAAATGACATTTTGGCAGTTTCTCCCTGAGTTCAAATCATGGACTGTGAACTTAGTACTTAATCTAGTTTGATATACCCCATTATTATTAAAATAATAACAACATAAGACAAGGATTAGTCTGAACTGAAAAGCTGAAAAAAATGGGGCTATCTTTCTATTGTAAGTAATTTCTTGGAACCCTGAGAACATTAAAAAATAGCCAAATATCTTTATTTTATTTAAATAATAAAGGGTTGATTTTGGAGCACATTCTAATTTAAAGAGAGTATTTCTGTCTTTATTATTATTTTTTTTTTACAGAAATACCCTTTCCTCAGACCATTACATTTACAAATGAGACTATGTTAAACACCTAGTACTTTTTTTTTTCCCTACGCTTTGGAGTAGGTATATAAATGTTTGTTGGATGATTTAGTGAATGGATGAATGAGTGAAAGTTACAGAACTCTTGATTTTACCTCTCTAGTTCTAATGAAATTCTGAATATGACTTTGTCAGAAGAGTATCAGTTTCTGTCTTAACTATAAAACTCCAGTTCTTTATTTATTTTTCAGAATTTAAAGGAAAAAAAGAAAAACACGGCTTTTCAGGTAATTGCACCATTAATTGTAAGCACTATTTCAGATAAATTTTGAGGCTCCCTGCCCAAGCAGGATACACTGATACACTATGGAACCGCTCTTATATACCAAGAGATTTCAGTGTGTCCTTTGGATTATTAAATAACACCATGAAACTGCAAACAACAATACAGCTTCTTTGCACCAAAATAATAAAATCTAAACAAAAAGAAGTTTTCTTAGTGCTCTAAAAGGCATACTTTAGATATTAAGTAATGAACTACTGAGCCATTCTTTGAATATATAGTGTATAAGTCTTACATCATTGCTAGATATTGTTCATGTAGGTGGAAGCGCTACAAATTATGTCCTATGAGTAACTACCTAAATGTTATTGTCTTTAAGACACTTCCATTTTTTTTGAGAAAATAAGGCATGCTATTTCATGTTTCACAATATATGTAACATCAAGTTTTACTGATACTATCCTGTTTGATTTTGAAGGAATTAAGTGAAGACTTCTTTTAACTGTGACTATGAAGCACAATACTCTAGACAAAAAGTTATTGGTTTCTTCTGACTAAAATTTTTAATTCTTTTAAAGTATATAGACATGTATATTAACATTAGTAAGCTTCTGAAGACTCTTTTACATGGTTTCCAATAGAATCTTTCAATTAACATTTGTTATAATTTTTCAATGAAATACAGGATATGCATGAGTAGAGAGTATAGCAATATGTAATTAAGCTGAATGATATCTACCATTCAAAGAACCACTAGTTTGTACAATTCAATAAAGAAAGAAACATATTCAGGAAATTCATCTCACCTTTCTGGCTATATGACAAAGGAAAGATTGTTGGAGAAAAAAATTGAGGGCCGGATTCTCTGTACACTAAAATCAATGGGCGTTTTACAGTAGGAGTATCTGAGCCAGATTATTTCTCTCCCTGCCAGAGTATAGTTCACAGAACTATGCAGCTTTATAATTACCACAAGTATTAAAGCTGGACTGAATTTTTCTTTTTCAGTTTTATCCACAAACACAAAAGGTATGCTGAACTAGAATAATCTTAGTGAGGAATTTGAATGAGCATCTCCAGAATGATTTCTTTAATTTCCAAATCGCACTTAGAAAAGTTATAATGTTCTTTTTCTACATAATATGAGAAGTAATAAAAGGAAGAGATGTATTAACGCTAATTCCTAAGACTAGATAAAATGTTTTCTCTTAATCACTTTGTAGACCATGTGAAAACTGACTAGTTCCCCAACTGTGATGATACTCTAGAGACAAATGAATTTTCTTTCACCTTATCCTCTTAATAGTTAATGTAAAGCTGATTATATACCAGTGAATTCTATCATTCTCAGTTTTTCTTTCTTGGGTTAAATCTCCTTGGTACATTATTGTGGGGTGGAGAATGCCAGAAGAGGGAAAAAAATGAACTAAAAAGCGGGGCAGAGAAAGCAGAAAATAAAAGGATATTAGGTTTCAAGAAAAGGAATAAGAAAAAAACAATACAGACCATATACTATTGTACAACTATCAGCTTCTAGCTAGTGTCCATGAAAGGAAATTCTCTATTTGTACTTCCTTAGAGCTCTCAACTATTAAATTAGTGTTCTACTCCTGGTATCTAAATACTTTTTTATACTTATGGTAATCACTCAGACTCAGAATTTGACCCTCAGACCCAAAGAGAGCTAATTCTTGAAGTCAGCTCATTCTGAATTAAGTAGAGACTTTGAAACAATGGAAAGGCTATGGGTCTGTATGGAGTATCATGTTATTGCACCTTCCCTCTCTGAGATCTGAGCCATTAGCTAACCCATCATCTCTCTTGTTTATAGTTAATGATAATATGTATGTTTCTGACCTTCAACAATGCTATGTCCACAACACTCCCACACAAAAAGCATTTCTATAGAAACAAGAATGAGAAAAATATTTATCACTTATATTGTTTTAGGATTTTTCTTTTCATAAGTTGTTTGAAATAGGCATGTTTGTGGTATAGGAAACAACTCCTCTAAGGTATAATGAGGTACAAAGTGTACTGTTTATGAAAAAGTGATATACACTTTTTGCTAAACCCTAATGCAATTCATCCTTCATTAGAAGTGCACACTAAGAACATTTTCCCCCTACTGTGAGCCAACACTTTCCAGAAACTAATCTAGAGAAAGCAAACTGTTTCATGAATGTATCCGTGTGTGGAGATACTTGAAAAGGTACTCACATAAGAACTGTTTTGGAGAAAATCTTTGGTCATCCACAACCTCATTGTTTTTTAATAAAATGAAAGAGAAAGGAAAGTTAGAAGCTTACCTTCCAAAATCATAAAATGTTATTATTTTGTTCTTAGTTTCTCCAGTTATGGAATCTGGAATTAAAAGTGAGTTTTAATTTATGGAGAAGATGACTTGGAGTATGCCAATCTAACAAACACAGGACAAATTCTACAGCTAAAAAGAGATACTAGGAAGGTAATTAGCAACTGCTCAATTTGTACATAAAATAACTTTCAGGCATGTGAAGAGTCTTTCTTGGTCCTTCTAATTGTATATTGTAGAAGTGAAAAGCAAAGCCTGTAGAACAGAACTTCTCAATCTAAGTATTGATATTTTGGGACAATTAATTGTTGTGAGGGGTCTGTCTTGTGTTTTGTAGGATTCTTATCAGCATCCCTGGCCTCTACCACCAGATGCCCCTTGTACTCCTGCTTCCACAGTAGTGACAACCAAAACTATCTTTAGACATTGACAGACATCTCCTGGGGGACAAATTCTTACCCCTACCCACTGAGAACCATCACTTTAGGGTCATTCTAACCCAATTTCTTTTTTATTTTTTCACTTCTTATGGAGACAATGCAAATAGTAATTACATTTATTTCATGTAGTTCTTGGAAAGATTAAAATAGTAAAGTGCTCAGAACATTGTCAGGCACATAGTAAATTTGTGAGGAAAATACAGAATTATTATTATAGGTGGAACATTATGAATGGCAATTGCTCTAAACATAGAATGGGCATTTTTGACTTTTAACAACCATTTGGTCATGAGATGGGTTGACATCACCTGTGTTTATATTTATATTCAGGGTCATTACACTCATTATATGGGTCCCATTCATTTTCTCTTTTCAATAGTATTAGATAAGGATTTCCCCTTTACCTGTAAGGACTAGTAAGCCAGAAATTAAAATAGGGATACATTGTTTAATTTTCTGTGGAAATGATTTGAGACTTAAATTTATATTATGATAATGCATGAAGTAATTCACTCTTCCATCTCCAAGCAAAAGCAAGAGGAAATTTGAATTAGCACGTCAAGACCAGGGCCACACACTTTGGGTGGAATTTAATTTTAAAAATAGCTCTGTAATCCTGGCAAAATTAACAAACTTCCTACTTAGATTTTTCAAAGATTTTTTGTTGTTTTTTTTTTTATTTGACACAGAGAGAGAGAGAGAGAGAGATCACAAGTAGGCAGAGAGGCAGGCAGAGAGAGGGGGAAGCAGGCTCACCGCCAAGCAGAGAGCCCGATGCGGGGCTCGACCCCAAGACCCTGAGATCATGACCCGAGCCGAAGGCAGAGGCTTAACCCACTGAGCCACCCAGACGCCCCTCAAAGATTTTTTTTTTTAATTTTTAGATTTCTTCAGAGGGTTTATTTGGAAGATGAGAAAAGACACTTTGAGAAAGATAAGCAGTATGCAAGCTGATGACTTTGTTGACATCAGTGTGGACCCATCTCATTAGATTAATAAGCTGCCGTGTAGGGCTCACTGCATAGGTATTTTCCCTATGGTTTTCTTATTGATTCTGGGCCATACACATGTTGTACACAGACTGATGAATTTAAGAACAGATCTAATGATTGTTTAATGTAGCCTGGAAAACAGCCTTCAGAATTCATTAGGCCTATAGAATGATAAGGTTTACACTTTTGAGATATCATTCTACAGACAAATGGATTTCAGTTTGAATATTCTCTCAAAATTCATTACAACTTTACATATAATTCATTATGCCAGTAAAATTTTTGTTCAGCTGAAAAGAATTCTAAGGCTGAAGCCAAAAACTGTATTTAAGTATGGTTCTACAACTTCATATCTGTGCCCTGGTCATGCTAACTTAATTTCTTGGGCTTCAGTTTCCTTCAGTGTAGAGATTGATCTAGACCACTGGTTATCAGGGTGTGACCCAAGAGTTAGCAGCATCAGTATCCCTTGAAAGCTTACAACAAATGCAAATTATCAACCTCTGTACCAGACATACTGGATCACTCTGGAAATGTGACCAAAATACTTGTGAATTAACAAGTCTTCCACGTGAATATGATTCATGATAGTTTTAGAACCACTACTCTACTTTAAGAATCAGCAAATATTTTCTCTATAGCGCCAGAGAGTAATACAATAGCCCCTCCTCCTTACCCACAGAGAATGTTCCAAGACCCCCAGTGGATGCCTGAAACCATGGATAGTACCAAATCCTCTATATAAAATGTTTTTTTTTTTCTATAGGTACATGTCTATGACAAAGTTTACTTTACAAACTAGGCACGGTAAAAATTAATAGCAATAACTACTAATAAAACATAACAATTACAATAATTTACTGTAATAGTTATGTGAGCATGATCTAACTCTCTTCAGATACCTTATTGTATTGTACTCACCCTTTTTCTTGTGATGTTGTGAGATGATAAAATGCCTATGTGATAAGATGATGTGAAAGACCTGGACACTGTGATACAGCATTAGGTCATTAACGTGGGCCTTAGTTGATCATAGATCAGGGCAACTACTATATTTTAGGCTATATGGAACGAAAAGCACAATCAAGGATATTATGTAGACATTTATATAAAAAGAGAAAATACAGTTTTCTTGATATAATTTAAGACAATCATAATAAGAACATGTGTTGCGTTGCTATATATGTCTACTGATGTAAAGAATGGAATCGTCTTTAGAAAGGATACTATTTCAATGAATTGGAGTTCAAAGTTAATCTTCCTTCTTATCAAACTGACTGCATATACACATCTGTAAAAGTCATTCTTAGTTCATGGGCCTTACAAATGAGAAGGCAGGCTGAATTTGTCCTGTAAGCCAGAGTTTGCCACCCCTAGTATATAGGACCTCTAAAGTCCTTTCCATCTCTACCCTTTTATAAGTCTATCTGCATTGATGTTGGATTTCCTTAGTTA
Source organism: Enhydra lutris kenyoni (assembly GCF_002288905.1). Taxonomy (NCBI): domain Eukaryota; kingdom Metazoa; phylum Chordata; class Mammalia; order Carnivora; family Mustelidae; genus Enhydra; species Enhydra lutris. The sequence continues at coordinate 46,027,652 of NW_019154099.1, forward strand.
TGTTTGCTTTTTTCCCTCTTCACGTAAAATTAAGACCCAAATTAGAAATCTTGGCACTCCATCCTCAATCTGACCTCATCCAACCACACCACTGCCTGCAGATCTTTCATGAAAATGAAACAATAAATGACTAGACAAGCTATAAAGTCCAAAATGAGTCCTTATATTCCTCAACTTGTTTCTTCCAGAATAAAGCCAAATAGTAATAATGATCTTCTAGATAGACTTTAAATATCCTGTAGAATCATCAGCAATATTCTTCATGGCTCTTTATTGTCTGTTGGGAAAAGGACTGTTAAAAGTCAACAGTGTTTCAGAGATCAGCTGAAATAAAATGCATCAAAGTCCTGTGTTCTTCTAAATAAGATATAAGCAGGAACTTAATATCCTAAGCAATTACCTGTTATCAGGTTGTGAATAAGACATATTATTCAGATTCTCTTTTATCCATTCAGGTGGGAATACTGGATACAGATATCTTTTTTAATCAAAGTTTCCATCTTAAATAAAAACATTGAGAGGGCACAAATTAGTTGAATCAATTCATTTGCTTTTGCCGGAAGGTTGCCTCCTGCAATTAATTCAATTGACTAGTTTAATTTCTTTATACATTCATTAGGGCATTGATGAGGATATGATTATTCAGTTTTAAACATCAGTTGGGCTCCATTTTCTCTAATCCCCTTGACTCAGAGCCACTGCAATGTCTCTAGTTGCTATGCTTTCTGCTATCTGGAAGAAGAGCACAGAGCTCTCCCCAAAAGTGTGTGAATAATGCAACTCACTACCCCCACTCTAGACTGAGCATATCTATCATGGGTATTGAGCACTTGATCATTTGATCAAGAACTGAGTCAAGGTGCTTGGCATGAGGCCAAGAATTGGCTATGTGGGAAAGGTGGGAGGTGGTGACACATTGGTTTTCTGTTCACAATGTAAAATCAAAAAAATCTTCCCTTCTGCTTGGATGGAAAATTAGTTCTTGAAAAGAAAAAAACTGAAAAAAAAAACTGAAAAAAACCCCTGAAAGTTTCTTTTAGAATTTGCACTGGAGATTGCAGATGTAATGATAACTGCAAGCTATATTTTAATCACCAGTGTTTTTCCACATAAAGGGAAGGACTGAATTCCTCCAGTCTCTATTTGTGACACTGATTTACAGATTTACTCTCTATTCTTTCTTTTTCATTTTATAATGAAGTAAAATATACACATGGTGGAATACATAAATTACACTAATCTTAGGTATACATCTCAATGAATTATTGCCACCTCCAGGTCACATGAGAGAACATTTCCACATTCCAATCAGCCAGTTCCACCTAGAGGTAAACACCCTTCTAACTTATAGAACCATAGATTTTTTTCTGTTTCTTAAAATATTATGCAAACATTCATTATTTAGTCTTCAGCGTAGGTCTTTTTGCTCAAAATTATGCCTCTGACTAGGTTTGTTCTTAGGTATTTGTATAGAAACAACCACAATTTGGGGTCCACAATTTATAAACCCAGGTGGTTCATCTACCTAGAAAACATGTAAAAACCTGGTCTGGATGAATGAATGTTAATAAAATACATTAAACAAATATAAATAATAAAATGCTGTTTCTCTTCTGTTATCTGACATAATTGTGATTTTCTCATATGTAGAGTTACAAGAACAGATATAACTGTTCATCTTCAATACAAATTTAAAAATTATTTGTAGGTTTTGTATGTTTTCATGATTATTGATACCCTGTATATTTTAAAACCTACCTAGGAGTCCATGATGATGAATGGCTTTACTTTAAGAAAATTTATAATTTTCATCTACTTTACTCTACACTTTAGGAGCCTAATTTTTAAAGGATCATTAATTCACTTTTCTCTGGTGACTGTTATATATTATTTGGATTTCATTCATGTCATTTTTGCCCTCTAATCTATACTGCACTCTTTTGCAATTTTTTGTTCTATTAAACTCATTCCATTTTTGAACCATTTTCTATGCACAATATTATTGTTTTCCTTGCTTATCTTTTTCTAAAAAAAAGGAATATTCCCCCTTAATCAATTTTTGCCCAGCTACTCCTTTATTTCTGTTATTTACCAGTTCTCTAAGCTGGCCAGTGGGAGTCCTTCAATTCCCTTTCCACTGTCTTCCCACTGCCACTCATAATTCATATTCTCATCACTGGAGTCCTGATTGCACTGATGATCTAACACGCCTGCCTGGTCCACCCTTTCCCAGCTGCAATCTATCTACTATATGCTCCCTAAACCTCTGATGGAATTAGGCAAGTCCTCTGCTGAACAACTTAAGTCAGTATTTCTCCAACTTCAAGATTGTGTGGGTCCATTTAAAAGGAAAAAATATCCTATAGATCACCAACATTGACTTAAATAATTTTCATTATAGTATAATATAGCATAAGCCTATGCATAAATCCTTCTTTTATAAATCCTATGTTAATATAAAATCAAATAAATTATCAACTAACACTAATGAAATTATGAAACTAACATAATTCAAATGATTCTAATAAATGAAAATAAATCTCCACCCATTAAGTGAGCATAGTACTAATTGCTACTTTTTGTACACTGCCAAGTCAAAAATGAGTGTTGGAGGATTGCATCATCTCATGGAAGAAGTATTATGGCAGGACCATAAATAACACCTGCAATGTGAGATGATGCAATCCTCCCAACATTTTTCTTCATTCGAAATATTCTAAAACATTCATGCCTTCATGCACTGCAATGTCATTTACCTCCACTGGTTTCAAATGCATCATTTACTCCTTAAGTCCACCTGGATTCTTTTCTCATTAGTTCACTAAAATTAAAGCAATGTTACCTGATTACCATGCAATGAATGATAAACACACACAAATAAAATAGTCTTGCAGTCTGTAGATAGGAGGCTGGCATCCAGATGGCACAGAATATGCTTACATTATTTTATAAACCATTATTTAAATGAAAACTCCAAGTGTAATGTATCGAAAAATATTTCAGAGGACCTGAGTTTAAATGCATTTAGTTAAATGATACTCTACTATCTATATGTTCACACCCAAATAATGAAGTAAACTTCGTTCTCTTAAAGATTTTTTATTTATTTATTTGAGAGAGAGAGATCACAAGTAAGCAGAGAAGCAGGCAGAGAGAGAGGGGAAAGCAGGCTCCCCGCTGAGCAGAGAGACCCTGAGATCATGACCTGAGCTGAAGGAAGAGGCTTAACCCACTGAGCCACCCAGGCACCCAACTTCATTCTCTTTAAAATGCATTTATATAGGTGTAATGTTTCATTAGCTAGATTTTAATTTCCTTAAGGGAAGAAGCATAGCTTAAATCCCTTTGTGCTTTCACACCCTAGTTCAACACATGTACACAACACAACAATATGTACAACACACCTTGTACATATTGATCATCACTAAAAGTTCTCATCAGTTATTTATTCACTTAAAGAACAGCTGCCAGTGTTTTCAGCCTTCTGCACTCAAACATGATTCCCCTGCTAGCTCACTCTTCCTTACCCCAAAACTTCTGTACCTTAAACAGTCTCATATCCATAACTTTCTTCATGATTTTCTTTCATTTAAAATAACTTCTCTGCACACCGTATTACTACATCTTATATACTTTTTAGCTTTATATCTCCTATTTCTTTGTGGAGACTATTTTTTTTTTTCATGTCTCTAAGAGAGTCTTGCTGGTTGAAGCATTTTTATGATGGCTGCTCTAAAATCTTTGCAAGATAATTATAACATCTTTGTTATCTTGGTACTGGTATCTATGGATGGTCTTTATTGTTGCTGTTGTTGTTGTTGTTGTTATTATTATTATTAGTTTGATATCTTCCTGGTTCTTGACGTCATCACTGTTTTTCACCCGAAACTCAGCCATCTTAGGTGTTGTATGTTAGGAGACTCTATACCTTACTTCCTCCTCTGTTTTCACTAGCACCACCCTTTCAGGGCAGAGTACCACCTCAGTACTGCTAAGTGTGGGTAAAAGTCTGGGTTGCCTAATTGTTGACACTCAAGGAGGTTACTTCTGATGGGTTTGGGAGGTTAATTCTGATGGGTTTGGGAGGTGTCCCCAGTACCACAGGGGTAGTGGTGCTAGTTCTCACTCTCTGCAAGTCTTCTATGGCACTATCCCTAGTAGGGAGATGGAGGAGTGGCTCAGTACTGCAGGAAACTGTGGAAGTCCAGTCTGCCTCCATGGGCCTCACTGACATAACAGAGTGGCACGTCATTATAGCCTGGCAGGGATAAAAGCCTTTCTCTTTAGCCTTGTTTGACACCACCCTGGTGTGTATTTGAGGTTCTTCCTTACAGCTTCTCAGGGGTGGACTCAAGACCTACCACTTGGCTTTGTGGCATTCCCCATGCTGCCCATCTCAGAAAATAAAATCTACTCTTGGGGCCCAGTATGGTTAATATACAGAGTTATATTAACTTCATCTGCACAATATACTGATTCAACAATAATATACGTTACTCAGTGCTTGGCATGATAACTGTATTCTTAATTCCATTCAGCTATTTCACCCATGCTCCCACCCACCTCAACTCTGGTAACCATCAGTTTATTCTGTATAGTTAAGAGTCTGTTTTTAGGTTTGCCTCCATATTCTTTGTTTTGTTTCTTAAATTCCACATATGATTGAAATCCTATGGTCTTTGTCTTCCTCTGACTTATTTCACTTAGCATTATACCATCCATATCTTTCCATGTTGTTGCAAATGGCAAGATTTCGTTCTTTATTTATGGCTGATACAGATATAGATATAGATATAGATATACACACACATATATATGCCTCATCTATATCCATTCATTTATTAATGGCCACTTGGGCTGCTTCCATAGTTTGGCTTATTATAAATAATGCTGCAATAAACATTAGGGTGTATACATCTTTTCAAATTAATGTTTTCATATTCTTTGGGTAAATACCCAATACTAAAGATATTATATCACATGGTAATTATATTTTTATTTTTTTTAAGAATCTCCATATTCTTTTCCACAATGGCTGCACCAGTTTGCATTCCCACGAAAACTGCAAGAGGGTTCCTTTTTCTTCACATCCTTGCTAACACCTGCTGTTTCTTGTGTTTTTTATTTAAGCCATTTTGACAAGTGTGAGGTGATATCTCATTGTGCTTTTGATTTCTAACTCCTTGATGATTAATGAATCTTTTCATGTGTCCATTGGCCATTCTTATGTCTTCTTTGGGGAAATGTCTGTTCATGTCTTCTGCCCATTTTTTTTTTTTTTAATTTGACAGTGAGAAAGAGAGAAAACAAGTAGCAGGGGGCAGGGAGAGGGAGAAGAAGCAAGCTCCCTGCTGAGCAGAGAGGCTAATGTGGGACTGAATCCTAGGACCCTGGGATCATGACCTGAGCTGAAGGCAGATGCTTAACTGACTGAGCCACCCAGGTGCCCCTTCTGCCCATTTTTAATTTGATTATTTGTTTTACATAGTGTTGAGTTGTATAAGTTCTTTATATATTTTGGATACTAACCCTTTATCAGATTTGTCATTTGCAAATATCTTTTCCAATTCAGTAGGTTGTCTTTTAGATTTGTTGTTTGTTTCCTTTACTGTGTAGAAACTTATTATTTTGATGTAGTCCCAATCATTTATTTTTGCTTTTGTTTCTTCTGCCTCAGGAGACATATCTAGAAAAATGTTCCTATGGCCAATGTCAGAGAAATTACTGCCTGTGTTCCTATGGCCAATGTCAGAAAAATTACTGCTTGTGGTCATGTTTTCATGTCTCACATTTAGGTATTTAATCCATTTGATTTTATTTTCATATATGCTGTGAGAAAGTGATCCAATTTATTCTTTTGCAAATGTCTGTTCAGTTTTTCTAGTACCATGTGTTAAAAAAGCTATATTTTGCTCATTACATTTTCTTGCTTTCTCAAAGATTAATGGACTGTGTAATCATGGATTTGTTTCTGGCTTTCTATTCTGTTCTATTGACTTATGTGTCTATTTTTGTGTTAGTACCATACTGTTATGATTATTACAGGTTCCTAGTATCTCTTGATATCTGGGATTATAATACCTCCAATTTTGTTCTTTTTCAAGAAGCTTTGCCTACTCAGAATCTTTTGTGGTTCTTTAACAAATTTTAAGATTATTTGTTCTGGTTCTGTGGAAAATGCTAGTATGTATTTCGATAGGGATTGAATTAAATCCTTAGATTGCTTTGGACCGTATGAACGTTTTAACAGTATTTGTTTTCTCAATCTAATGGGAATATCTTTCTATTTGTTTGTGTCATCTTCAATTTCTTTTATCAATGTTCTATAGTTATAGAGTACAAGTCTTTCACATCCTTGGTTAAGTTTATTACTAAGTATTTTATTATTCTTGGTGTGATTATAAATGGGATTTTTTTTTCTCAATTTCACTTTCTGCTATGTCATTATTATTGTATGGAAATACGATGGATTTATATAGATTTTTTTCTCTCACAACCTTACTGAATTCATTTATTAATTCTGGTATTTTTTTTGATGGACTTGTTAGTGTTTTTTTTATATAGTATCATGGCATTTATAAAAACTCAAAGTTTTACTTCTTCCTTACTGATTTGGATGCCTATTATTTATTGTTATTATCTGATTGCTATGGCTAGGTCTTCTAGTACTATGTTGAAAAGAAATGGTGAGAGTGGACATCCTTGTCTTGTTCCGGATCTGAGAGGAAAATTTCCCCATTTATAACAATTGAATAGATGTTAGCTGTGGGTTTTCATATATCGCCTGTGTTATGTTGAGATATGCCTCCCTAAATTTACTTTGCTGAGGTTTTTTAATCATGAATGAATTTTGTAGTTTGTCAAATGTTTTTCTGACCCTATTGAAATGATCATATGGTCTTTATTCTTCCTCTTGTTGATGTATCACATTGATTGAGCTGCAAATATTGAACCACTCTTGCATCCCTGGTATAAATCCCAGTTGATCATGGTGTATGATTTTTTTAATGTATAAATAGACTTGGTTTGTTAATATTTTGGGGGGAATTCTTGCATTTATGTTCATCAGAGATATAGGCCAGAAGTGTTTTTTGCTGTTGTTGTTAGTGTCTTTATCTGATTTTGGTATCAGCGTAATGCTAGTCTCAGAATGAATTTTGAAGTTTTCCTTCCTCTTCTATTCTTTGGAGTAGTTTGAGAGTAGTTATTAACTCTTTAATTGTTTGGTAGAATTCACCTGTTGGCCATCTGGTCTGGAAATTTTGTTTGCTGGGAGTTTTTTGACTATTGATTCAATTTCTTTGCTGGTAATTGGTCTGTTGAAATTTTCTACCTTTCTCTGATTTAGTTTTGGGAGGTTATATGTTTCTAGCAGTTATCCATTTCTTCTAGGTTGTCCAGTTAGTTGGCCTATAACTTCATAATCTCTAATAACCTTTGTATTTATGTGGTGTTAGTTGTTATTACCCTCTTTCATTTATAATTTTGTTTGAGTCCCCCCCTCCTCCCTTTTTATGAATCTGGCTAAAATTTTATCAATTTTGTTTATCCTTTCAGAGAAACAGTTCTTGGGTCTCATTGCTCTGTTCTATTGGTTTGTTTGTTTGTTCAGTTTCTATTTCATTTATTTCCTGTTGTGGGCAGGGTTTGGTCCCTGTGTTGTTAATGGGTCAGTCTGAGGTAACTGTGGGCTTAAGTTGGGTCAGATCAGACATTTGCCAGAGATGCAGTAGCACTGAACTGCATGGCACTCTCCCTTGTGTTACCCCTGCAAAGCTTTAGCTAGTAGCTTGGGTGCGCAGTCAAATCAGATGTCTGCCCCCAACCCATTGCTATGGCTGCAGTTGGACTGATGTGTGTGGTAATTTTCCCCTCTCCCCAGGGTAGAAGTCACTTGGAGTGGTGCTGGCCCCTGTTGGGGATGCTTGCACACTGCCAGTCTTGTGGTATCATTTGGATGGGCTCTAGCCAAAGGCTTATTGAAGGGTGTGTGTGCGCAGAAGAATGCAGGAGCAGGGTACATGGTGCCAGTAAGATCCAGGCAAGTCCATTGCAGTAGGGTCCTGCAGCTATCTGAGGAAACTGTCAAGGCAGCTAGGTGGTAGAAGGTGGATTCACAGAAGCACTTGGGGGTGGGTGTGCTATTGACAGGCTAGGTGGAGAGTGTTGGCACTGAGTTGGTTTCCACAAGTGTCCATGTATCTAAACTAGTGGTGGGGAAGGGAGATGGAGCCTGGCAGCTCTTTTGTTCTTGGAGAAGTCTCCTAAAGATCCCTGCCCCTAAAGCACACACACTGAGACCATAAATAAATCTTCCTCTATACCTCAGGTGCTTTTCTTTTCCTTCTTTCTTTTTTTTCCCCCAACTTTTTAAAATTAAATTCAGCTAATTAACATATAATGTATTATTTATTTCTGAAGTGCAGGTCTGTGATTCACAGTTTTATGTAATATCAGGTGCTCATTAGAACACATATCCTTCCCAATGTCCATCACTCAGTTACCGTATCCCCTAACCCCTTCTCCTCCACCTCCCTCAGTTTGTGTCCTATGATTAAGAGTCTCTTATGATTTGTCTTCCTCTCTGGTTTCATCTTGTTTCATTTTTTCCTCTCTTCCTCTATGATCCCCTGCCTAGTTTCTTAAATTCTATGTGTCAGTGAGATCATGTGATATTTTTTTTCTCTGATTAACTTATTTCACTTAGCACAATACCCTCTAGTTCTATCCACATTGTTGCAAATGACAAGATTTCTTTTTGATGGCTATATAATATTCTATTGTGTATATATACAGCACTTCTTCTTTATCCATTCATCAGGTGTTTTTCAAAATGCTTCTTCTATGCTGTATCTCACAGTAGGGCTGTTTGTTTTAGTGTCTCTTTAAGGGCAGGGACTCCATCCTCTCAGCTTTCCCAGGGCCAAGACTGCTAATTTTTAATGTTCCAGGTAATAAGCCCCACTAATTGTTAGGCCTCTCTGGTTTTCAACCAAATGTTATGGGGAATTCATCTTCCCCATGTGGGTCCCTCATGCCTGGTGTGAGGTTCTGCTCTTCTCTCATTTCTGTGCTTGCCAAGTCCCTCCCTTCTGAGGACAGACCTTGGGTCTATTTGGCTCCCCCTTTTATGTAGCCTATTCTCTGCATTTAGTGGCAGAGTTTGTTTGTTTGTTTGTTTGTTTTTTTGGCCACTTTTCAGGTCAGGTTTTTTTGGGGGGTTATTTACATTGATGGAGGTGTTATCTAATTTTGTCTGTTGAATGAGGGATACTTAGGGTTCTCTTACTGTGCCATCTTCCCCAGAAGTCCCACAGAGTGATTCTTTTTAAAGATTTTATTTATTGGAAAAAACACAAGCAGGGGGAGAAGTGGAGGGAGAGGGAGAAACAGGCTCCCTACTCAGCAAGGAGTTTGATGTAGGGCTCAATCCCAGGACCCTGGGATCATGACCTGAGCTGAAGACAGATGCTTAACTGACTGAGCCATCCAGGTGTTCAGAGGAATTTTTATTTTAAGATTTTATTTATTAATTTGAGAGAGAGAGAGAAACAGAGAAAGTATGAGAGGAGAGAAGGTCAGAGGGAGAAGCAGACTCCCTGTAAAGCTGGGAGCCCGATGTGGGATTTGATCCCAGGACTCCAGGATCCTGACTTGAGCCAAAAGCAGTTGCTCAACCAACTGAGCCACCCAGGTGCCTTTTTTTTTTTTTAGATGCAAGTAACATATTAATTCTCTACCCAAGAATTTTTCAACATCAACTCATTATATTCACATTAATATACAAAATTCTGCCTCAACTTCTAACACAATGTATTATACTCACACTATTCCTCCACATTAGGTTCTCTGTAGATCAGCGACCAGGCGAAACACTCTAACCACACTTGTTGCTTCTTAAATGTAGAAAGTTCTTTTCCCAGATATCTTTATGTTATTTTTAATTTATATCTCTGCTCAAAAGTCACTTTATCTGAAAGGGGTTCTCTGATCACCTACCTTATCTCATTACCCTGTTCTATTTTTCTTTGTAGTTTTTATCACCTGACACATTGTAATTTTTTCATTCATTGATTTCTGATTTTCTCCATGGGAGGTAAGCTCCATGCAGTTGGGAGCTTTCTTTTACTCTCTGCTGTATTTCCAGTGCCTAGAAAATTTAAGGGAACATTGTGGGTATTCAATAAATATTTGATGATTAATTCTGAAATACTCCTTACTATAGGTGAGAGTAGATCAAAAATATGTTTCTGACATATAACATCTTTTACTTTGTATATTTTCTTCTTCTAAAGAAAATATATTTAAATTAATTCCAAACCATAAAAAAAAAAACAAGTACTAATTCTGATTAAAAATATGTATGTTTGGGGCACCTGAGTGGCTCAGTTGGTTAAGCTGCTGCCTTTGGCTCAGGTCATGATCCCAGAACCTGGGATCGAGCCCCACATCAGGCTCCCTGCTTAGCAGAGAGCCTGTTTCTCCCTCTCCCTTTGCCTCTACTCTGTCTACTTGTACTCTCTCTTTGTCAAATAAATAAAAATCTTTTAAAAAATGTACATTTAAAACTTAGAAATTTCAATGACTTCAATATAGAATTACCATCATCTTTAAATAAATTGCTAGAAATAGAGATCCTCTATTGTAATACCCTTTCTGATATTATAGAAAATAGGAAAAACTAACAGGTTTCCAGAATTTAGAATAATATATTACTTCGGAATAAAATATATATTTTCTTTAATGCTTATTATCAGCTTATGTGTTTTAATGGTAGGATTTACTTCTTATGCCCACTTACATTTCCTTGTGAATTTATAAGCTCATAATGGTGGGTGGAAATATTACTCTGGAGTCCGCTAGAATTGAGTAACCAGTATGTATAACATTCTTCTCCAGACTGATTACAAACTTTTTGGGAATTTCTCCTTATTGACATGACAATCTATTTCTGAAATTAGAGCTCACTCTTTTAATGATGAATTCTAAGATATAACTGGACATCTGCAAAGAAGATTTTCTCTACTAAGATTTTCAGATGTGTCCAATGACTTTCTTGTATATTTGATTGTTAGAAGAAAATTTGTCAAATGATGTAAATAAAATCACAAATATTATTTTGCTGAGTAGTAAACTTCTCCTTTCCTACATAGTCAGAGACATTTATAACTTATTAGGCCTCAAATCCTCTTGAGAAAAAACAATGATCTACTAACTAGTTTTCTTGCTCCCAGGCTGTTGAATAGCCTACCAAACCATCTCCCCTTCTCTCTTTACAAGGGTGTTCTTTGATCCCGAACTTCCAAAAACCACAATGGTCTTTCAATAACTAAAGAAGAAAAAATTCCACAACTTTCATTTGCCAAACAAAGTCTTTCACAGGTTAATCCTGATCGAGTTTTTCCAGCCATATCATCTCTATTTCACAGGTACAGCCTTGTAGGTTTGTAAAAATCCACACATCGCAAATAGGTCATACCTTTACTTAAAGCACATTTCCCTCTTGCCTGACTGGTAGTGTTCTGTATATTTTTCAAGGCTGAATTAAATATCACTCTCTGTATTAAGGGAAAATAATGGAATATTTACCAGTTTTCTGACATTCTTAGGTGTGAAATATCCATAGTTGAAAAATATATAGATCCTAACTTTCTAGAGCTCAGAAACTATGAAGACTCCTCTACCTACTCACCTTTGATTCCACTCCAATCAGAATTAGATTAATTCCCAAACTGTATTATAACAAACTTCTCTACCTACTCCCCTTTGATTCCCTTCCCAATCAGATTAGGTTCCCTAACTCTATCATATCATATCTAAGTCCATCTCTAGACTATGTACCTTTCACCCATAGTCATCCATTTTAATCCTGAATTGAGCCCAATTTAGGTACAAACTCAGTGATTGCAGGTTTGGGATTAAGAAAGTGAATACAGTGCAAGGTTGAAAGAGTCAATTAACCATCTGAGTATTTTTCTTCCTAAGGTAAAAGATGTCTAAAATTTAATTTGATATGAAGAATATCACTTAATATTTTCTTTTAAAAGAGAATCCTTAATCTTTAGAATTTTTATTGATGTGGGATGTTGAAATATATTAAAAATTGTTTTAAATTAGGTTGCCTCTTGTTCAACATTAACGAATAGAGGCAAATTATCTTTTTAAAAAATCTCTTTATCTTTTTTATTATTATCTTAATATATAATGGATTATTTGTTTCAGGGGTACAGTTCTCAAAACTAGCTTTTTTGATGTGGAATTATTGTGAATTTGCAATTTTCTCTAGGAAGGAAGGACACCAGCCACATATTCCCTCTGTCCTCCAGTTTTTGGAGTATTTTTTTATATTGAAAATGAGATAACAGGCAATTTACCTATCAGAGTTTTTAATGAGTCACAGTATTTGAAGGTTATGAACTGAATAATATCATTCATTTATGGTCTTGTCCTACAGCTGCTGTGTTTTGTATAAGACAATTTGAAACAAAGAAAACAGAGTTCTTTATTTTTTTTTAAGATATTTTATTTATTCATTTGATAGATAGAGATCACAAGTAGGCAGAGAGGCAGACAGAGAGAGGAGGAAGCAGGCTCCCGGCTGAGCAGAGAGCAGGACGTGGGGCTCAATCCCAGGACCCTGGGATCATGACCTGAGCCGAAGGCAGAGGCTTTAACCCACTGAGCCACCCAGGCGCCCCAACAGAGTTCTTTAATAAGCTTCACTATTAAGTGCAACTAAGGTATTTTAGGAAATAATGGCATTTCACATAAGAGAATAAAAAGCATAAAACATAATTTTCCTCAAATAACAAAGCAGTGAATGGCAAAAAAAGCATAAATATTAACATGGTGACCAACAAATAAGTCCTTGTTGTCATCTAAGAAAAGTCATCGTAGTACAATTGTCCGCAGTTTAGTTTTTGCTTCAAATAAGCCAATTGTGAATCAATTATAGTATATTTTCTCAACAAAACCTTGTCTCTCTCTCTCTCTCTCTCTCTCTCTTTTCTGACTTACAATAGAGTTACTTATAACTTAATGTGTTCTTAAAAGTTACATCAGAGGCTGTAAACCAAATTCAGGCTGGATTCCATTGTCCAACTAATGCTCGATCACAACTTCCTGTATATGTTTCCTTCTCCTTTCCCTTGCCTTCTGTCTGCACAGATCTTAAGATTTCTTAACCAAACTTTTTCCAGTCACTTCACTATGTTCTCTTCCCCCCGCCCACCTATTTAGCTCACACCCACAATGAGTTCAAGTTCTAAAGCACAAATCCAATTGTATTATGCTGCTGCTTTAAAAACCTTCACTGACATCAGTCTTAAATCGTTTCCTAATAAATCACATAGGCTGTTGTTTACCATCTGTAAGTTTTAGTGTTCTTGATGAAAAATTCATTCATCACAAAATGAATTTTAAGCATTTTAAGCATGATGGCAAGCAGAAGAGGGATTGTCATCACTGTGTTAGAGAGATACAATCTCTGCTCTCTTGGAACTTACATTGGTGCATTAGTGACCTATTGCAGCTGTAACAAATTATCAAAACCTTTGTGGCTTAACACAACACAATGGATCATTATCTTACAGTTCTGGAGGTCAAAAGTCCTAAAGGCAAGATTTTAGAAGGACTTTCTTTCTTCTGGAGGCTCTAGGGGACAGTCCATTCCCTTGTCTTTTCTAGCTTCTAGAACCAACTGCATCCTTGTTTCTTGTTCCTTTTCCCACCTTTAAAACAAGCAGTGTAGCATCTTTAAATCTCAGTCTCTCATATACATGTTGCCTTCGGTAGTCACTTCCCTTCTCTGACTCTAAACCCCATAAGAACATGGTAATAACATGGGGCCTATCCAGACAATCCAAAAGTGAAGTTCCTTTTACCATGTAAAGTAACATATTCACAAGTTCTGTGGATTAGGACAGAGATCTCCTTTGGAGGTAGGGGCATTGTTTTATTTACCATACTTGTCTAACAGAGTAGGTGGATAATTGGGGACATTTAAACAATTTTTTACTGTTCTATATTTTCCAAATTTTATCATACTAATATATAGTACTTTTCTAGTTACAGAAAAGTTTTAACTGTAAAACCCCTATCAATTTATCAGATGAAATCCAAAGTCTTTATCATGATAAAGCAGACCTTAGCCAACCAAGTTGTCTTCTTGGCTCAAGTCTTGCTACTCTCCCTTGTACAGGCTAGACTTAAGTCACAGCAGGACATTCACTGTTTCCTTAGTAACTCCTTTCTTACAAGGCTCTGTCTCTTGCATAAAAACTGGGAAAGTTTTACCCCAACCTTTCAATCTGAAAACTGCCTTACTCAAACACTCTTCTTGAATTCTGGGGCATGGTCACTTTTCAGTTTCCTTTGTCTCTGCAGAGACCAGAATCCCCTTTTCTAGAACTTTACACCGTTATTTATGCCCTACTTCTGCTTACTTCCCCAGCCTGCAGCACAGAGAATATGTTCTTTGATTTTCTCTATGCCCAATACTTATCATAGTGCTTAGCACCAGCACTGAACAGAAATTTAAAGTTTGAGTAACTAAATTAAACAATATTCAATGAAAATAGTATACCCAAAAAAAAAAAAAATAGTATACCCAAAAATATGTCTCGTAAGGTATTCTTGAGGCTCCAGAAGGCAGAAAATTTACTGAACTATTAGGATGTTTAAATTATTTTCATGGGAATGAAGCAATGCCTGAGGGTCATAACACAACTCTGCAAGTGCAGACTTCCTGTCATATTTCACAGGTGAATGTGTAAAAAAAAAGCCAAAAAAAAAAATCAGAAACAACCCACCTGATTTTTTTAAATAATGTGATAATTTTTACTGACAATTTTATGATATTTATATATTACATGTATTTTATAAGGGATGTTTTGAATTCTTGACTATTTTAGGTTCGTAATGCATAGAATTCTAGACAAGAATCAGTTTTCTTTTAATATCTTTTTTTTTTAAGATTTTATTTATTTATTTGACAGAGAGATCACAAGTAGGCAGAAGACAGGCAGAGGGAGGGGGGAAGCAGGCTCCCTGCTAAGCAGAGAGCCCGATAGCAGGGCTCAATCCCAGGACCCTGAGATCATGACCTGAGCTAAAGGCAGAGGCTTAACCCACTGAGCCACCCAGGTGCCCAAGAATCAGTTTTTTAGGTACTGTTTTTAAGAAGTGTTATTAGGCTTTTCACAAGTTTCTTCCTGTTATCATCCACCAGATTCAGGATAAAAACACTTAAAGTTATTTCAATTTGGATCTCTACTAAGAGTAAATTATTAAATCAACTGGCCTGCATTATGGACTGAATAACATATCATTATTTATGATACAGATAGCATGCACTTAATGCAGATGACTCCAAAAACATATTGCCCTGATATTTGTTCCAATACTAAATCTCATTAAAGTGATCTCATCCAGTGATCATTTCCAGTTTATTTCTCAGATTTTGCCCATCGGTAGTTCATAAAACTCAATATCAAATATCTAGGGAGGGAATTATGTCTACTCTGGTCTCATTCACATCTTCTAGTTTTATTATTTTGAGTTTTAGTACTAATCATCCTCTGTATCCCACATCAGCCAGTTTAAACAAGGTTAACAGTATTACACTTGTATTTTCAGACTGAGTGTAGCTACTTCTTTATCTGTATTCACTCAAAATTACAGTATAAAAAAAGCCCTACAACCCTTACTTATTTGCCTTTGTTTGCAATAATGAAGTACTAAAACATAGGAGTGTAATTCTCCTCATTATTCTGTATAATACTTGTTGCCTGTGTATGTATATATGTGTGTGTGTATATATATATATATTCACCTTCTCCCTCTTCCCTCATTCTCAACTGTGCTTTATAGCTGGGAGGGGTAACATGGACTAGCCTGATAATTTACTTGGAAGAATCTAACTTCTAACATGAATACCATCTGTGGAAAAATAAAATGATGACTCTATATATTTTTCCCAGGTTATGCTAGAAATCTTCCTTCCCTTCTGGAATAGCAATAACTTTGGGGTTTAATGCTCAATTTATTTTTTAAACCCATCCTGTGTGGATGATAGCTATTCCTTTGTGAAGTCTTATGGAATCACCATAGATCTAAAACATTGTGTAAAGTATACAAGTTCAAACGTTAATTTAACAATTGACCCAGAAATAACTGCTCTGTAACAGATGATACAAACTAAATTTGTAATGGTAAATTAATTAACCAGATAGCTAATTTAGTCATATTTAAAAATATTAATGCCAAGTGTTTCAAAATACTCCCAAATAATAGTAACCTATTTTCTTTACAAAAGATAATGCTTTCATACTGACTTTAAAACCAGGAAGTTGGAGCACCTGGGTGGCTCAGTGGGTTAAGCCTCTGCTTTTGGTTCAGGTCATGATCTCAAGGTCCTGGGATCAAGGTCCACATTGGGCTCTCTGCTCAGAGGGGAGCTTGCTTCCCCCTCTCTCTGTCTGCCTCTCTGCCTACTTTTTGTTTGTTTGTTTTTATAATCATTTTTTTATTTATTTTCAACATAACAGTATTCATTGTTTTTGTACCACACCCAGTGCTCCATGCAATCCGTGCCCTCTCTAATACCCACCACCTGGTTCCCCCAACCTCTCACCCCCCCCACCTCTGCCTACTTTTGATCTCTCTCCCCCTGTCAAATAAATAAATAAAATCTTTAAAAAAACAAAAATTAAAAAAAAAAAAACAGGAAGTTGCCAGTTAAAAGTTAAGTCAGTGAACAAAATTAAGCAATCTTTTTATATCCCCAAGCTATTTATCCCTATTAAAGTAATTAGCATAGTGGTGTGTCTACTAAGTGGACTATTACATTCCAGTTTGTTTACAGTATAATTTCCTTTAGCTTTACATTTTTAGAAACACAGCTACTAAATATTATTCTTCAGATCTATCTAAAATCCCTTATGATTCAAAGCTTTGATCAGGGAAACCTCTATTAGTCATTACTACAATATCTTAGATTTTACTTTAACTTATATTTCATTTAATGTCATTGCATTCTAGTACTTAATCTCATCAAAGTGATCTTAGTGATCATTTCCAGTTTATTTCAGAGATTTTTACCTATCCAGAGTGAATAAACCCAGTGTCGACAATAATGCTTATGAGTTTCAAGGAAAAGTGGTATATTTTCTGAAAACATCACTATGTTGATTTTGAGTCCATAAATAAACTCAGTGTCAACAATAATGCTTATGAGCTTCAAGGTAAAGTGGAATATTTTCTGAAAATATCTCCATGTTGATTTTTAATCCAGTCTCTAGACTCTAGATCCCTGATTACACCATCTTGGAAGATTCACATCCTCTCAAGGTAGAGCACTTTGTTAGAATATTGATTATGATTTAAAGAACAGCAATGCATCACCAGAAAGATCCTAATACACAGAAAATGCTATGAAAATATATTCAATCTACAAATGTCAGATATTTAATCAAATTAAAAATGTAATTGTTGGGGCGCCTGGGTGGCTCAGTGGGTTAAACCTCTGCCTTCAGCCCAGGTCATGATCTCAGGGTCCTGGGATCGAGCCCCACATCGGGCTGTCTGCTCGGCAAGGGAGCCTGCTTCTCCCTCTCTCTCTGCCTGCCTCTCTGCCTACTTGTGATCTCTCTCTGTTAAATAAATAAATAAAATCTTTTAAAAAAATGTAATTGTTTTTTCCATACTGATTACTTTTTAAAGGAAATTTTAAAACTTTTGAATCAAACCATAATTTTGTTTTTAAAAACTCTCTTATCTTACATGTTTATCCATATTATATGAGTCAATATCTTCATTCTTACAGAAAACTTACATAAATAAAGGAAATTGGCACATTAGAAACTCTATGGCTATCTAAAATAAATGCACATTCATACTCTTCTCTTTTTTTAAGGTTTATTTTAATTCCAGTTAGTTAACATGCAGTGTTATATTAGTTTCAGGGTACAATATAGTGATTCAACAATTCTGTACATCACCCAGTCCTCATCACAAAAAGTGTACTTCTTAATCCCCATCACCTATTTTGCCCATTCCCCCAACACACCTCCCCTCTGGTAACCATCAGTGTGTTCTCAATGGTTAAGAGTCTGTTTCTTGGTTTGTCTTTTTCCCTTTACTGGTTTGTTTGGTATCTTAAATTCCACAAGTGAGTGAAATCATATTGTTTTTGTCTTTCTTTGACTGACTTATTGCACTTAGCATTATACTGTCTAGCTCCATCTATAGCATTGAAAATGTAAGCTTTCATTCCTTTTTTTTTTAATCATTTTTTTAATTTATTTTCAGCATAACAGTATTCATTGTTTTTGTACCACACCCAGTGCTCCATGCAATCCGTGCCCTCTCTAATACCCACCACCTGGTTCCCCAACCTCACACCTCCCCCACCTCTTCAAACCCTTCACATTGTTTTTCAGAGTGCATAGTCTCTCATTGTTCACCTCCCCTTCCAATTTCCCCCAACTGCCTTCTCCTAACACTTTCATTCCTTTTTACGGTTGACGAATATTCATTCCAGTGTGTGTGTGTGTGTGTGTGTGTGTGTGTGTGTGTGTGTGTGAGACTTCTTTTTTATCCAGTCATCAACTTATGGACACTTGGGCTGCTTCCATATCTTGGCTATTGCAAATAATGCTGCTATAAATATAAGGGTACATGTATCCCTTTGATTTGGTATTTTTGTATTCTTTGGGTAAATATCCAGTAAGGTTATTGCTAGATTGTAAAGCAGTTCTATTTTTAACTTTTTGAGTAATCTCCATACTATTTCCCACAGTGGTTATACCACTTTGCATTCTAACCAACAGTGCAAGAAAGTTCCTTTTTCTCCACATCCTTCCCAATATGTATTGTTTCTTATGCTATTGATTTTAGCCATATTGACAGATGAGGTGATATCTCAATGTAGTTTTGATTTGACTTTCCTGGATGGTAAGTAATGATGAACACCCTTTTATGTCTATAGGTATCTGGATGTCTTCTTTGAAGAAATGTCTGTTCATGTCTTCTGCGTATTTTTAATTATTATTTTGGGGGTATTGTGTTGTATAAGTTCTTTATATATTTTGGATATCAGATATGTCATCTGCAAATATCTTCTCCCATTCAGTAGGTTGCCTTTTAGTTTTGCTGATTATTTCCTTCACTGTGCAAAAGCTTTTTATTGTAGTCCTGATAGTTTATTTTTGCTTTTGTTTCTCTTACCTTAGGAGACATATCTAGAAAGAATTTGCTATAGCTGATGTCAAACAAGTTACTGTCTGTGTTCTCTTCTAGGATTTTTATGGTTTTGTGTCTCACATTTAGGTCTCTACCACAATTTTGAACTTACCTTTGTGTATGGTATAAGAAAGTGATAAAGTTTCATTCTTTTGCATGTTTCTATCCAGTATTCCCAACACCATTTATTGAAGAATGTTTTTTTCCCTTTGCATATTCTTTCCTCCTTTGTCAAAGGTTAATTGACCATATATTTGTAGATTTATTTCTGGACTTTCTATTATGTTCTATTGATCTATAGAGTCTTTTTTCTATTCTGTAATTTTCAAGATTGCCTTGGTTATTTGGGGTCTTCTGTGATTCCATACAAGTTTTAGGATTCTTTGTCCTAGCACTGTGAAAAATATTGTTGGTATTTGACAGGGATGGCATGAAATGTATAGATTACTTTGGGTAGCATAAACATTTTAATAATATTTGTTCTTTCAATCCTTGAGCATTGAATTTGTATCATCTTCAATGTCCTTCATCAGTGTTTTATAGTTTTCAGAGTACAGATCTTTCACCTCTTTAGATTTATTCTGCAGTATCTTATTTTTTTAATACAGTTGTAAATGAAATTGCTATCTTTCTCTTTCTGCTGCTTCATTATAAGGGTATAGAAATACAACGGATTTCTGTATATTGATTCTGAATCATGTGACCTTACTATTTCACTTATGAGTTCTAGCAGGTTTTGGTTGAGTCTTTGGAGTTTTTTTTTTTTTTTTTTTTAATGTATAGTATCATGTCTTCTGCAAATAATGAAAATTTTTGGATGCTTTTTATTTTTTTGTTGTCTGATTGATATGGCCAGGACTTCCAGTACTATGTTGAATAAAAGTGGTGAGGGTAGACCTCCTTGTCTTGTTCCTGACAGAAGAAATTTCTGTTTTTCCCCATTAAGGTTGATATTAACTGTGGGTTTTTCATAAATGCCCTTTGTTATGTTGAGGTATGTTCCCTCTTGGCCTACTTTGTCATGATTGGATCTTGTACTTTTTCAAATGCTATTCTTGTGTCTATTGAAATGATCATATGGTTCTTATCCTTTCTCTAAGTAATATGATATATCAAATTGATTTGTGAATATTGAACCATCCTTGCAGCCCAGGAATATATCTCACTTGACTGTTATGAACCATTTTTTTAATGTATTGTTGGATTCAGTTTACCAGTATTTTGCTGAGTATTTTTACATCTATGTACATCAGGGATATAGCATGTAGCTTTCTTTTTTCATAGTGTCTTTTTTTGGTTTTGGTTTCATGGTAATACTGACCTCATAGAATGAATTTGGAAAATTTCCTTCCTCTTCTATTTTTTGTAATAGTTTGAGGATAGGTATTAACTCTTTTTAAAATTTTTGGTGGAATTGCTTATGAAGCCATCTTGTCCTGGACTTTTGCTTGTTGGGAGTTTTCAGATTACTCATTCAATTGATTTAATTTCTTTGCTGGTTACTGGGCTGTTTAAATTTTCTACATCTTCCTATTTCAGTTTTGGTAGTTTATATGTTTCTCAGAATTGATCCATTTCTTCTAGGTTGTACAATTTGTTGGCATATTATTTCTCATATCATTCCTTGTAATTGTTTGTATTTCTGTGGTGTTGGTTATTTCTCCTTTCACATTCATTTATTTGCATTTTTCTCTTTTTTTTCTTGATAACCCTGGCTACAGTTTATCAATTTTATTGATTTTTTTTCAAAGAACCAGTTCCTGGTTTCATTGATCTGCTCTATTTTTTGTTTGTTTAGTTTCTACACAATTTCTGCTCTAATCTATATTGTTACCTTCCTTCTACTGCTTTTAGCAGCTTTTTTTGTTCTTTTACAAGCGCCTTTATATATAAAGTTAGCTTGTTAGAGACTTTTCTTCCTGAGGTGGCCTGTATCTCTATAAATTCCCCTCTTAAGACCACTTTTGTTGCATCCCAAATGTTTTGTAACATTGTACTTTCATTTGTTTCCCTTAATTTTTTTTAAATAATATATTGGTTGACCCATTCATTGTTTAGTAGCATGTTGTTTAATCTCCATGTATTTGTGGTATTTCTAGATTTTTTTTTCTTGTGGTTGGCTTCTAGTTTCATAGCATTGTTAGAAAAGATTCATGGTATTACTCTGAACTTCTTGAGTTTAGTGAGGCTTATTTTCTGGCCTAATATGTGATTCTGGATAATGTTCCATGTGCATTTAAAAATAATGCGTAGGGGCACCTGGGTGGCTCAATGGGTTAAGCCTCTGCCTTCAGCTGAGGTCATGATCTCAGGGTCCTGGGATCGAGCCCCACATGGGGCTCTCTGCTCAGTGGGGAGCCTACTTCCCCCTCTCTATGCCTGCCTCTCTGCCTACTTGTGATCTCTGTCTGTCAAATAAATAAATAAAATCATTTAAAAATAAATAAATAAAAATAAAAACAATGTGTACACTGCTGTTTTAGGATGAGATGTTCTAAATATATCTGTGAAATCCATCTGTTCCAGTGTGTCATGCAGAAGCACTGTTTCCTTGTTCGTTTTTCTTTTGAGGTGCTCTGTTCATTCATGTAAGTGGGATGTTAAAGTCCCTTACTATTATTGTATTATTATTTATTACCTCCTTTTGGTTTGTTATTAACTGTTTTATGGATTTGGGTGCTCCTATGGTGGGTACATAAACATTTACAATTGCTCTATATTCTTGTTGGTTTGTCCCCTTTATAGGCATATAGTTTTCTTCTTTGTCTCATGTTGCAGTCTTTATCTTAACCTCTATTTTGTCCAACATAAGTATTGATACTCCATCTCTCTTTTGACATTTGTGTGCATGATTGATGGTTCTTTATCCCTTAACTTTCAATCTGCAGGTGTCTAAAATGAGTCTTTCTTATAGCCAGCATATAAATGGGTCCTGTTTTTAATCCATTTAGTCACCCTGTCTTTTGAGTGAATCATTTAATTCATTTACATTCAAGGCCATTATTTATAGATATCTATTTTTTGTCATTTTATTTGTATATAACCTTTTTGCATATAGCAGTCTATATTAAATTAATGATCATTAAGTTTGAACCCATTCTTTACTCATTTTCTCCTCATATTTTAGATATATGTTATTATATTTTACATTGTTTTATGTACTCTTTAATTTTTTTTTAAGAGAGAGGAAGCAAAGGGAGGTAGGGGAAAAGGGAGAAAGAAAGAGAATCTTAAGCAGGCTCCATGCCCAGTGTAGAGTCTGACATGGGACTCAGTCTCATGATCCTGAGATCATGATCTGAGCTGAAATCAAGTCAGATGCTTAACTGAGTCACCCAGGCGTGTCTTATTTTACATCCTTTTAATTTGTGAGTTCCTTGACTGATTTTTTACAGAAATATTCATTTTTACTGCTTTTATGTCTCCTACCTTTATAATGTAACTTTGGGGCTCTCCTTTCCACTGAAATTGTCTCCTTCAATATTTCTTGCGGGGCTGATTTAGTGGCTATGAACTCCGTTAGTTTTCATTTGTTTGGGAAACTCTATCTCTCCTTCTATTCTTTTTTTTTTTCCTTAAGATTTTATTTATTTATTTGTTAGACAGAGAAAGCACAAACACAGGAGCAACAGGCAGAACAGGCAGAAGGAGAAGGATGCTCCCTGCTGAGCAAGGGGCTTGATGCAGAACTCAATCCCAGAACCCTGGTATCATGACCTGAGCTGAAGGCAGTCACTTAACAACTGAGCCACCCAGGTGTCCCTCTCCTTCTATTCTTTTTTTTTTATTTATTTATTTTTTATTTATTTATTTGACAGAAATCAGAAGTAGGCAGAGAGGCAGGCAGAGAGAGAGGAGGAAGCAGTCTCCCCGCTGAGCAGAGAGTCTGATGCGTGGCTCGATCCCAGGACCCTGGGATCATGACCTGAGCCGAAGGCAGAGGCTTTAACCCACTGAGCCACCCAGGTGCCCCTCCTTCTATTCTTAAGGATAGCCTTGCTGGAGAGTATTCTGGCTGAAGAATTTTCCTACTCAGTACTTTGAATATATCATGCTGCTGTCTTTCAGCTTGCCAAGTTTCTCCTGAAAAATCCCTCTTAGCCATATGGGTTTTGCCTTATAAGTTATTGCCTTTTCTTGTCTTAATGTTTTTAACATTTTTTATTACCATATTTTGCCAGTTTAGTTGCAATATGACTTGGTATGTATCTGCTTTTGTTAAGAGTTCTCTGTGCCTGTTGGATCTGAATATGGGTTTCCTTCTCCCAGATTAGGGATGTTTTCAGCTATTATTTCTTCTAATAAAATCTCTGCCCCCTTTTATATCTATTCTTCTGAGACTTCCATAATATGAATACTATGTTTGATAGACTTACTGTGTTCCTTAAGTCTATTCTCATTTTTCATAGTGCTTTTTTTCTCCCTCTTTTGTTCTAGCTTGATTACTTCGCACTCCTCTGTCTTCTAGGTTGTTAATTCTTTTCTCTTCTTCTAGCCTGTTGTCCATTGCATCAAGTATGTTTCTCATTTCATTTATTAAGTCCTTTTTTTCTCTGTGTGTTAAGGGTCTTACTCCTGTCTTCTACTCTTTTCTCAAGTCCAGTGACTATCCTTATGATCATTACTTTGAATTCTCCATCAGGAGTATTATTTATTGGGGCACCTGGGTGGCTCAGTGGGTTAAAGCCTCTGCCCTTCAGCTCAGGTCATGATTCCAGGGTCCTGGGATCCAGCCCCTCATCAGGCTCTCTGCTCAGCAGGGAGTCTGCTTCCCTTCCTCTCTCTCTCTGCCTGCCTTTCTGCCTAGTTGTGATCTCTGTCAAATAAATAAATCTTTTTTTTTAAAAGGAATATTATTTATCTCTGGCCATGGCCTTGTCCTGTTCTTTCAATTGGGATAAATTTCTCTGTCTTCTCATTTTATCTAAGCCTCTGTACCTGTTTCTCTGTGTTAGGAAACTCAGCTACATCTATTATTCTTGAGAACTATGGCCTTATGAAGAAGAGGTTCTGTAGTGCCCTGCCACATAGTGTTACCTGTTTCCCAGGGCCTGGTGCTCCAATGTGTGCTGTATGCTCTGCTGTTTTTTCCTGGCTTCTTTATCCTTCAGGCCAATCATCTACAGAGGCTCTCTCTATTGTGGGCAGTATTTTGTCCCTGGCCTGAAAGTCGTGCATTTTAATTAGGTATGCTCTGATCTATTTATGAAATGAGACCTGTCACTACCACCAGCAGAACTGAGGCTCTGCAAAATTCCTGAGTCAGGATATGTGGTGTTGGCAGGGGTTTGAGCCAGTATTCCAGTGGAGGGGCTCACTGTGCTGGGACTGAAGCAAGTGTGACTAGGAGGGGTTGTTTCATCACAGCATAAGGGACAGGGCTTGTATAAGCAGGTTAGTTAGGGAGTATCAGCACTCTGCTGGCTCCTACCAGTGGCCCTGTGCTTGTCTTCTGAGGAACAGGGGAAAGAAATGACACCTTCTGGATCTTTTGTTCCTGGAGGAGTCTCTTGGTGAATGCCATCTCTCTGGAACATGGTCTGAGATGAGTGAATCACCTCCTCACTCTGTGTACCAGGCACTCTTTGATAGCTATTTCCACACTGTATATCCTGGGGCTATTTGTCTGTCTTCTCCCCAAGAGCAGTGCAATGCCCTGCAGGCTCTATCCTAGCCAAGCTACTGACCTTTAAAACTCACTTTTAAGACCCATTGGTTGCAAGAGCTCCTGAAATTTGGCCCCTTACTTTCCAAGGCAGTTGCTACAAGCAAATTGGTATCAGGATTCATTTTGCTCTGTGAGCTCCCCTGTAAATTCATGTCTCTCACTCTTCTCTATGCCTCCCTCCCCACCATAGCATCCATGATCCATTTCCTTCTCAGGTATCTGCTTGCCTTGTTCCTTCAATGTGGCCTCTTCTCTCCCTTTAGTTCTGGAGTTTGTTCTGTCAGTCTTCAGGTCAATTTCTGGAATATATTTAGGATGATTTGGTAGTTATCTAGTTGTATTCATGGGATGAACCTAGAGTCCTCCTAGTCCACCACCATCTTCCAACCTTCTTTACATCAAAAATATTATGACAATATAGATAAGGGTTTCTTTAACTATATAGCTATGTTGAACAAAGCTAAATATTCATTATAGATGAGTTATTGAACCAAGAAAAGAACTGAGAAAAAAATATAGCCATTTCAAATTTTTTTGGCTAGGCTAATCAAAATTCTAGAAACCAATAAAGAAATTACATAAACATAATGAATTTCTGGAAATTCACACCCTAGCTACTACAGTAACAAATAGTGATGTTTTATTAAATATTGTAGTATCTTCAGACTATATATACATATATACTCATATATACATACATATATATTGTGAACATAAGAATATCTATATCTCTCTATACATATCTCCCTTCCATTTCTAAAATTAACATTTAGTGCTAAACAATTTTATTCTATATATTATTTCTTTTCATTTAGAATCATATGATATAAATGATAGCATGGTAAATTTAAAAATTGCTTTTTGGGTGTCTGATATCTTTACCTAAATACTTTGTCATCATGAAGAAATTTAAATGTGAATACTTTGTGTTATCAGACTTATCCAGAAATCTGAATTTTATATGCAAAAATATAGTGGACACTCAGAAGAGTATAATTTTTATTTATTTCTATGTACAAGTTTCATAGACTCTAGATGGTATAGGACAGCCATTGCTAAATACTTGTTTCTAGTTTTTATATGTAAATAAGAAAAACTATCAGAGCGGTTGACTGAACCATTTGTAAAATTAAAATGGAGAAGTGAATTTTTCTTCCTATTCCTATTTCTCAGGCACCATGTTGAATATTATCAACAAATACAAATGAGAATATAAAATAAGCTAAAGCTTACATTATTAAAAAAACTTTATGCAAATGTTTATTTAAATGGCAAATTCCCCTGGGCATTTAAAAATATTTGCAAACAGATTGTTAACTGTGACTGATAGGCAAAGATAATAAAGCTACAGCTTTAGTAGCTGCTGCCAGCCAAGGATCAACTAGAAATTGAGATTGAGCAGCTGTGAAGCTACAGAGCAAGTTAATTGCCAAAATAATTATAAATAATACATATAAAAATTAATTTCCACACAATTTTCAGAGGTAATAATATTATGTATGTAATATAGTGTGAAAGGTATTCTGGCCCATTGACCTATGAATAAATAAAGGAGGAGAGGGGAGGGAATGGAAGGGAAGAAAATGGAAGGGAAGGAAGGGAGGAAATCACAAATATAACATTACCATTAATTTCCCTATTATGATTCTGAATAAATTTTTCATTCCCCCTTCTTTCAATAATTCCTTATTGAATTATTGCCTTTTATTTTGGGTATAGTATATACCCAGATATATAGTATTGGTATATAATGTGCAAAGGAGTATAGCAAATGCCCCTGTGGGGTTTTTACTCCAATATAAGGATACACATAAGCAAACAAGTTAATTGCAGACAGATCAGAACAAGTTCTGTAAAGTATAGGGATGTGATGAGAATGAGGATAAGGACATAGCACTGGGAGACCACCTCTCTGAGTAAGTGAGATTTGAACTGAGTCCTGAAGACAAGATAGGAGGAAGTCTTTTTGACAAACATCATTGTGAGTTGAGAAAACATCATGTTCCAAGACCTAAAGCAACCAAACATTTATCACAGTGAAATACTAGATAATAAACTAATTTTTTCATTTCACTGTTCTTGAAGATAATCAGGAGCCTATTAATTCAGCTGTCTGTGCCTAAACACTGGTATGTTTCTCATTATTATATCTAAAATCTAAGATATTAAAGGTACCATTGATTTCACTTTATATTAGACCTAAGATGCTGACTTACTTTTATATATAGATTTTCTTCTCTATGATTCATAGCTTGTGATTTTAGTATTGCTATGGTTTCATTTCATTTTCTGGTTAAGAATAGAAAATTGCCTGGTCAAGATATTTGCTTAGAGAGTAACCCAATACTAACAGAATACTTTTACAAAATCAAATTATCCATGAATCTCAACATTGTACTATCCTACTTATTTCTGATATTGGCATTTCAAATATTAGCTATCAAATATTTTTATTGTTGAATTATTATAATTTCAAAGAGCTCATGCTATTTTAGATCTCCCTAATCCTTCTGCAAAGATTGGCCATTCTCTCATTTGCCAACTGGTAACCTGCAGAGCATGCTTCAGCTATTACCTGTTCCAGGCAGATTTCTACTCCCCCGCTCTCTCCTCTTATGCTTCTCTGTGGACCTGATAGATACCATTATCAACTGATCATACAGTATTATCTGTTTCCCCATACTAGACTGCTTAACATTTAATTGTTTATAGGCTTCACATATATTGATCTGATGAAATGTTTGTTGATGTTGGGGGGGGGTGTCCTACCAGCAACCTTCCCTATGCTAATCTGGGGATTGTCATAGTGACAGGAGATTCACTAGTCTGAAAATCTCCTATTTTGAAACACTTTACTTTATATAAAGGGACTTTTTAAAAAACGATTGTATTGATTTGAGAGAGAACATGCACACGCAAGCAGGGGGAGCAACAGAGGTTGCTGCGGAGGGAGAAGGAGAAGCAGGTTCCACGCCAAGCAGGGAGCACAATGCAAGACTCCATCCCAGGACCCTGGGATCCTGACCTGAGCTGAAGGCAGACACTTAACCAACTGAGCCACCCAGGTGCCCGTAAATAATGGGACTTTTAAAGAGCCTAGATTTGATTGTTTAAGCTCCAAGATCTAAACCTCTATGTGGCTAGGTACCAAAAGGGAGGGTCAAGGTGATTTAATGACCCAGATTCTTAATGATCATCTCTTATATAATGGTTTGGCTAAGGTTTATGAAGAAAGTTATTATAGAGTGGTAAATTTAGCCATGATGAAAACTGCCAAAGAGTGTGTGACTAATTATTAAACTCACACTGCATTTGTAAGTTTCATTTTTTCCCCAATATTAATGAATGGGTTGATAGTATCAGTCTATCTAAAAGGTCACTTCATCTGTGACATTCTTTTTGTAATCTTTCCATCAATATTAAGACAAAGGTAAATGCCATATTCTTGTGTGTTTTGCTTTGAAAACATTTAGCAAATGCCAAGCCATTGTAATTCTTCTAGCTACTCAATATAGAAGGAAGCTGTGGGTTATTTTTATTTTCCTTCAGCAATGCAACAACAGATAATGTTGGTTTTACAAGTCAAGATGAACATGAAAAACGTGTTCTCTCAAGATGAATCAGGTAACCTTTGGTGTTGTAAGAGTTGCTCACTCCCTAGGAGCATATGTTCTTGCCAGCAATAAGCCCCAATTATTATCTAAATGTTTAATTTGTAACAAACTATTATAGACCTTATTTAATCATTTAGATATTTGGTGCCTCATTCTCTCCTCTCTCAGTCTGAAAACATGTGAAGTGGATGTCCACAAAATAAAACTTTTTTTCCTTATTCGTATATAGTTACACAATCAGGTATGGAGCAATGGGAACCATTAACTCAGTTTTCATATTTCCCATCATTAAAAATTTCATCTCTATTAGAGATGTTAGCTAAAAAAAACTCATCTTCTATAGTTTGTAGACCACAACCATTTATAAGAGAAATGAGTTCATGTTACATCCATGGAGTTGAAATCATGGCAGGATAAAACCATTCACTGTGGTTCTCCATGGAATATATAATTAATCTAGGAATCCATCATGTAGCAGTTTGGTTTGTTGAAAACTACGTGACATGATCTTCCCATCTTTCACTTGTTTAGTTCATTTAGGGGTGAAATATGTGTATTGAGAGGTGGTAAAATATGGTGGTTAAGAGCATGGATGCAGGAGATAGCCTGCCTTTGTGTAAAACCCAGCCCACAACTCACTAGGTACCACTCTGTGATCCAGTATCTTCATCAGTAAAATAAGAATACTAATAGTACCTGCCTTACAGTGTTGTTGTATGGATTAAATGAGTGACCATATGTTAAGAAGTTATACAGAGTCTGGCACAGGAGAAATTCTGTGTAAGTGTGGGCTTCCATTGCTATTATTATATGTACTTCGTAGGACTCTATTACTCAAAAGTCAGCCCTCCTTAAAACATGGACAGTAAATGTTCCCCAGTGATGGTTGTTCTAATACTGAATTGGGATATGGATTGGAAAATGGGAGAGTTAATTCCAAATGTCAGTTCATTTGGTCAATCTAACTATAATGATTATACAGAGTGTTTATACAAATAAGCCATGAAGTTTTACATGATGGAATTTATAATACCATGGTGAAAAGAAACATAGTGGATTTTAATAAAATGCAAGATATAGAACGTGCTCAATAAAGGCATGGGTATAATTTGATTTTGGTGGTCTTGCAAGGTTTTTAATTATTATTCAGATGAGATATTTGGACTGAAAGTGGAAAGATATATATGATTTTGACAGGTGGACATAGTTGGATAAAGGGCTTTGTTGTGACTAATTCAACAGATATATAATATAAATGATGATAGATGATAGATAGATAGATGAATAAGGATATATAATAGTAGATGATTGGACAAACAGATTAGGTATTGATTGAGAATGTTAGAAATCTTAAATCCTCACTAAGAAAACTAAGGAAACTGACACATCTTGAGATGAGAAAGCCAGTGTTAAGTGTTTAAACAGAATGGATATATAATTGAATCTATTAGAAATAAAATATTGGCAGTTGTATAGAGAATGTCCAAGAAACTTTTGGTGAACTATTCTGGTAAAATAGTGCTTTGAATTCGTGTCTTGAACTTCCATACCTACCACAAACACAGTACAAAAAGTATAAAATAAAATAAATAATACCAGATGTACTCTATAGAACAGAATAGGAACAATAACCTGGAGGGGTGAGAACTGAGGCATTAAGTTCCACCCCACTAGTATCTATATGCAAAAACTAGAAATGTTACTGGTGGGGCAAAGAGGACAGCAAGGACCACGTGCAGAGTGAAGGACTGCTCTGAGATACAGGGGCAGCCAAAGGACCTTACTGTTCCCTGGAAGAAGCCAGAAGACAACTGCCCCGCTGACTGGTACACCAGCTTATACACAGGTAAGAATATATACCTGGATATATACCTGAAGAAATATAGAAAGCCACCTGGACT
Organism: Enhydra lutris kenyoni; assembly: GCF_002288905.1. Classification (NCBI taxonomy): domain Eukaryota; kingdom Metazoa; phylum Chordata; class Mammalia; order Carnivora; family Mustelidae; genus Enhydra; species Enhydra lutris. Next base: position 46,058,077 of record NW_019154099.1, read on the forward strand.
GAGCTTTGTCCAAATTTATCTTCTACCAACTTCATGTAAGGGAAGGAGCCCTCAGTGAACAAGTTAAAAACCTATCATCATCAGACTTGAAGCATGGGGAAGATAAGTTACCAAAATGAACACTCCCAGTGGCAGAAGAAAAACTAAAAGACAAACGACCAACAAAATCACCAGTTGAAGAATGAATTCACTGTCAAAATGGAAGAAAATAATAATTAAAAAAAATTTATGATCCAAGAGTATGTAATTAATAATATTATAAAAGAATGATAAGTTATGAAAAAAAAAGAGGCACATATGTACCAGAAGGAAATGGACAAGAGATTTTTTAAAATTAAGTAAAAACGAAATCAGACACATACAATTGAATTTTTCTTAAATCAGTCAAAAGGAAAACGGTAAATGAGTAATTCAGATAGGAAAAACCAAAGGTTTTTCAATAAAAAAAATTTCTAAATTTTTAATGTCAGTTTTAAATGAAAAAATATTAAACACAGAAAACAGATGAGAACCTAATGCAATAATTTTAACAGGGAAGAAAAAAATAGAATGGTAGAAAAAAAAATATGTAGTGAGAATGAGGACTTTTCAGATGTAAAGAATGATGTGAGATTTTAGATTAAAAGTAAATATCTAGTGCTAACTAATATAAAAAATAAATTTTCACATTATATTACATTTAAATAAGAAAACCCTAGAAAGGAAAAGAAGGGCCATTACATGACAAGATAAAGAAGCCACTGAGAACATATAACAATTTTGAACTTGAATGTACTTAAAACCATCAATGAATGTTTTTAAAACTCAGGAGGCATTAAAGTAAAAATGGGGATGTATCAATATCTCTATCTCAGATAATAAGAGTAATATTAAAAAAGACATAAACAACATATGATTAATATAAATATAGAAACCTGAAATCCACAAATATATGATGTTCAATTTTTTAAAGCATGTATGGAACTTTAACAAAAATTAACTACACATAGATGAGAAAAAAATAAAGACATTTCAAAGAATGGTATCTTAAAAATCACATTTCCTTTTACAGTGATGAGAGAGTACTTTTCCAAAGCTTTCTATCTTACTGATTAGAGGACCAAAATATCAAAGCTAAGGATGATGATGAGTATCAATTTACCCATCAAATGTAAAACCTGTTTTCTAAAACATCATTATAGGACTCAACACAGAATTGCAACCTTCTGTAGAATTTATGGACACTTAAAATATGAACATGTTCTCTTATTATGCTTTTGACTCAATTCTCATTCACCTGTTTCTTGATTTATTCTCTTATCTTAAAATAAGGAGATTCAATTATATAATGGTTAAGGACACTTCCCGTTCAGTAATTGCATTATGATACATCTTTAATTTTTCAACGGCTGCATTTTCTCCATGTGTCTTATAGAAATAGTTTGCCTTTCTTAAAAGTGACAGAGAAAAGAGAGTTTGGGGAATCAGACAAACCTGATCTTGAATCAGGTCCTGCCACTCACTACTTGTGTAACTTTACATGAGTTATTTATGCTGTTGAGCTCAGCTCTTCCATCCCTGAAAATAAAATCAACCTCAGTTTTCAATGATGTAAAAATGTTTTGACGTTTCAACCAATGTTGATCCAAAAAAATTGCAAGTCACCTATTAAGTGCTGGGCATTAAATGTGATAGATTAAAGAGAGACAATCTAGACTATGGAACACACAGTATTAATTCCTTCCCTCTCTATTCCTCACCTTTCTCCCTAAGTCTTTCTCCCCAAGTACTAGTGTCTTACTCAGCATCAACAAACCATGTTGCTTTGTATATGTTGGAACAGGCATGCAGGGGGCACCTGGGTGGCTCAGTTGGTTAAGCATCTACCTTCCTGTAAGTCATGATCTCTGGGTCTTGGATGGGGCCCCATGTTGGGTTTCCTACTCACTAGGGAGTCTGTTTCTCTTTCTCTTCCTCTTCCTCTTCCCTTCCCTACTGCTCATTCTCTCTCAAATTCTTTTAAAAAGATAAATAAATAAATAAATAAATAAAAGAATGGGCGTAAGCAAGAAAACAAGGCACAACAGTGCTGAGGAGGAAGCCTCTCCCCACTGGAAAACTGGACATCTGAAACTTAAGCATGCTGTTGAGACCCAATCAAATTCCAACATCAGACATAGTTTATGGGTATTTGTCTCCAGCTCTTTGTTGAGCACAATACTGTGAGAACTGCTCAGCAATTTGCAGGACAGAATAGCAAGGCAGGCACTCTCTCTGCTCTTTTCATAATTTATACTAAATTGATGCAGACAGATAGCATGAAATGCCTTTTTGCTTTCCAGGTTTGAAACAACTAGTGAATCATTTATATGTTATTTTCCTTGTTTGGAAATTAAATATTCTCCATATTGAGGATTTTGGAGTATTTGAGAGGGGAAGATTATTCAATGTGCCTTGTGTGATGATAACCTACACTGTAATTCAAGCAAATTTACTTCCCAGGATATAAAATTTCAAGGCACTCAGACAGGAATATTATCTCAGTTTTTGGTGAGATTTTTTTTTTTTAAAGAGATTTTATTTACTTATTTGACAGAGAGAGAAGGATCACACGTAGGCAGAGAGGCAGGCAGAGAGAGAGGAGGAAGCAGGCTCCCCACTGAGCAGAGAGCCCGATGTGGGACTCGATCCCAGGACCCTGAGATCATGACCTGAGCCAAAGGCAGCGGCTTAACCCACTGATCCACCCAGGTGCCCCTTGGTGAGATTTTTCATATCTGTTTTTAATTTAGTCTTTAAATTTCATACTAGATATAAAGTACAATTTCCTCACTTTCCTTGCTGCAATTTTTAACATTTACAAAGTAAAACCTCACTTTAGATTAGGCTGTAGCAAATTTTCCTTTTCAAAACATTGATAATTTTTGAATTTATGGTCTGACAGTACATTAAACCAAAACACAAATATTCAAAATTTAAACTCACATCAACTATAAACGCACATTGCCACGAGAAAACTCTAAAAGTAGCTTTACTAAATGAACCGCACTACTGAAATATGTAAAATTCTAGATCCCTCACTTCTTTTGTGCTTTGTCTCTAAGAAAGTTTGCATAAAAATGGAAACGAGTAAATTAGGAAGATCTTTAGAAAGGAATCATCTTTCCTTAGCAGCCTGAATACTTAGCAAAACTTATTAACAGACTTTCATTTTTTCTTTCTTTTTTAATTTTTTAAAAATATTTCATTCATTCATTCATTCATTCATTTATTCACTTATTTATTTATTTTTGGATAGAGAGAGAGACAGCAAGAGAGGGAACACGAGCAGGGGCAGAGGGAGAGGGAGAGGGAGAAGAAGGCTCCCCACCAAGCAGGGAGCCTGATGTGGGGCTCAAACCCAGGCCCTTGGGATCATTTTTTAATTTCAGTGAAACAAAAATCCTTTTGTACCTTACTTCCCCATTCCTGGGGTAAATGAGGATATATAGATGTCTTGGTAATATGCACAAGAGGAACTTATGTGTAAGTGACCTCATGTTGATTTCACATATTCTAGAATCCCTACTGTCCAGAAAATCTTCCTCTCATTCACTTAAATATCTCAGTTTAAGCTACTGTGTCCAAGGGAAAATAAATGAACATGAAATGTTTATATATTAAGTTGGCAGGCTGCCCTAGTTATTCATCCAAAATTATTTAAGTTACATGAGCCAGACATTGTTCATCCCATTACCATATTAACTCATGATAGTTGATCAGATAAAGTAGTGTCAAAAAAATTTTAAGAGAACAAGGAATTATGCACATATTTAAAAATTTGCAGTGGAGGGGCACCTGGGTGGCTCAGTGGGTTAAAGCCTCTGCCTTCGGCTCAGGTCATGATCTCAGGGTCTTGGGATCGAGCCCCACATCCAGCTCTCTGCTCAGCAGGGAGCCTGCTTCCCCCTCTCTCTCTGCCTGCCTCTCTGCCTACTTGTGATCTCTGTCAAATAAATAAATAAAATTTTTTAAAAAATTTGCAGTGGAACAGGAAGAGGAAACCAGAAATGTCTGGAAATCAATTTAAAGGTAGGAGGCATTGAAAATGAAGTGTAAGCAAAATCAGGTAAAGAATGAAGGGTAATAGATACTGATGAATAACAAGTTTCAGAGGAGACTTTTCAGTGATTTTCCATTGTACAGTTGTTTTGATCTTATTGTTGGATCCTACAAAAATGTCTGGGTTTGGTTGTTTGCATTGATACAACCATGTAGTCATTCCAATTAAAGAACCATTCTGTCCCCTCTGCACCCCCTTCTTTTCTAAACATATGTCAATTGCTTTTCTTCTTTCTCTTTCCCAATCCACTTTTCTCCAATGCCCTTATAGATAAGTATGCATTCAAACAATTTGATCTGTCAGGGAAGAGAGAAGAAGGTGAATAAAAATGCAGATGACAGAACATCAGCTCTGGTTCAAATTTCCCATCCCATTATATCATATTGCTAGATTTTAAGAATTTTCTGCCACGTTTTATTGGCAAGTTCTTACCTTACTATCAATTCCCATTCCAGAGATATGAGAACAGCTCTAGATCTTCAAATCTTGACTATCCAAAACTAGATGATCACTCTTCCTTCCACACAAGGTAAAAATAACAAAACCATTTACTTTGATCCAAGTATTCTGTTTAAGACATGTTTAAAGCTTTCACATTTTTGACAAAAATAATCTTCTTCCACAATAAAAGCTATGTATAATTACTGGTATTTCAATCCCTGGTATTCACTAGGAAATTTACATGGTAATTCTTCTCCTGAAAGCCCCAAATAGGTATACCACCATCACTATACCAATACCTATTACATGGCCTCTCCTCACTTCCTAAAGTTATAAACATTATCCAGTAAGAGTCAAACACCAAACTTTCCTTTAGTCATTGTGCTTAATTCTACCCCTAACGAATAAGGGATGTCTTTTTGTGAGATAAGAGCTGTTATAACAATTCGTAGAATGTGAAAGTTCTGTCCAAATAATCAGTATCACATATGACAAAAGCATTTCTAAATCTTCTTGAGCATGATTTTCCATTAATGAATCTGTACAACTGGAACAACCAAACTTCCAGGAATATCCTCTTTATGGAGAAAGATGAAAGTCCAGAAAAGAAACAGAGCCAAAGAATGACACAGATGTAAGTGGTGAAGGGCCCTATGATTTACAAAGTCCATTTCCCTCGGTATTCAGATTGAGTTCTAAGCGATTTAATGACTTCCTCAATGATACAGAATTAGTTGAGAACAAGGACTTAACTTCTGATAGTCTCAATTCTCAATAACACCTTAGTTTTTTTTCTTTGTTTCTTTTTTGTTTTTTTGTTGGGGAAGTGTAAAGAAATGTCAAATTCTCCAACCCTCAAATAATAGTTTTAGTATTCTTTAACCATTTCTAATTCTTGTATATGATGACTTTCCAATCTCCGTATTGTTACAAATGTCAAAAATTATTAGCAAAAATGTAAGGTCATTTCCAAATTTATAAAATTACTTCTATCTATTCTTGACTTCAGATGTCTTAACAAAAAAAGAAGAATATCTTTTTGTACAGGAATACCTGCCAGAATTATGATTAAAACATATATATATGTATATATACACCTATGATTGAATATATGTATATATACATATATATTCATCCTACCTATATATTCTTTCATTCTACCTATATATTTTATGTATATAATCTATCCTTCTAATCTCCCCTAAAAATTAATGGCTTTCAATATACTTGCCTTGGTTAATGACCATTTCAAAGTATTTGGGATCTAACAAAGTGAATACAGTTCAAAAACTTTCACATGTCTACATGACAAGCAGCGCACAGCATTTTTACTGAGGTATTTCGTGCCTGAGGCCCGTGGTTAACACTGCCAAGGAATTTCCTGGAATGTAGGCTGGAATATTCTAAATTCTGAACACATTCCCCCAAATTTCAAGTACCTTTGAAAAATGGAAAAGGGAATGTTGTCATTTATTTGACTTGGCTGGAAAATATTTTTAAAAGCACTTTCTTCAATAGGGTAATATTTATTAAGAAAATAAAAAATATTCTACTTTCATAAGTGGTTCTCAGGAAAGTATGTCTAAATTTATGTCTAAATTTACTGTAATCAGTAGTGAAATGCTTTATAAAAATAATGCCGATCTTACTACATCAATAATGTACCATTAATATGGCTGTTTTACAATTATGAATAATCAGATCTCAAAGCATAAATTCTGCAACCTCAAGTGATATGGGCTATTTCATTGCCAGAAGCAACTAAACCATTCAGCAGAGAGGATTCTGTAACTTTTTAATTTTTTAAAATCTCTGTATTGGAAATTTAAACTCCTTTCAAAGCCCAAATCCCTTTACAATTGAGGAGTTTTTTTTTTTCTTTTGTAAAATATCTACATTCTTCTTATAGTATTGCTATGTAAATCTCTTGTTCTATTTACCTGGTAATAATTATTTGTAAGCAAAGGTCTTGGGATTAACAGCTTTCTCTGTAACTTTTTCTTATAGATTTTATTTTTCAACCTTTGCTCATGTTCTTCCTTCTGAAAAGACTGAAGAATCTCTAATTTTGTGTTCAAAAGGACTAATACCTTCATGTCTGAAATTAATAAGCAGATAGTGAATGTTCCACAGGACAAGCTAGCTCATTCATTGTTTCCCTGTACTGTGGTTTTGTTTAGCTTCATGGAGATACCACATCTCACATCCCCCAGAAAAAATAAATTGTTTTGCCACAAATTGGTAATCTAAAGCAGTACAAGGCAGCTCAGAGACTTTTCTGAATAAGAGTGCCAGCATTGGGTGTTTAGCAGAATGAAGTGTTGTGGACAGCTGGTGGGAGTTCAGGTTCTTCTGAGAAGAAAACTACTTTGGGGCCCAAAGATTTTTATTTTTTACCCAATAGAAACTCTTTGCAGTAATCAGCTGATAGTTTGTAGACAACATCATTCATATCACTTATATGAAGCACTCAATAGAACATTTAAGGTAAAACAGAATTTTTTTGTTTTCTAATATTTAGTGTGAAAATAGACCTTCCTTAAAGCCCTCAGGTGATAAAACTGCCATTTTTTCTATTATGAGACACAAGTGCATAATGGTAAAGAACTGCCTTCATCATCAGATGTGTCTGGGTTTAGGGAAAAACTCTTCCATTTATTGGTTTTGAATTACAGACAACTTATTTTACTTTGGCCACTCAATCTCCTCATCTGTTCAATAGAGGTCATCTCATTACTTCATAGGGTGGTTATGGAAATGACAAGGGCTAATAAATGTGAAGCACTTAGCACAATACCTGAAATTTAACAAGTTCCATAATAAGACTTTGCTGTTACATTTTTATATTTATGACTAATACCATGGTGGTTTAACTTTGTGCAGTAATGGATAAGTGGCTTGCCAATAGTCCCCAAAGCAGAATTCAACAGTTCAGGACACTAGAAAAACTATACGAATAAAGAAAAACAAGAAGAAGAAGTGTTAAATCTCAAAATACATATTATGGTTGATAGTTATCTGTGTAACTTGTTCATGATGTGAGTTTATGGAAAAGAACAAATATTTTTTTAGTTAGGCTTTGAAACTTGAGGTGGATTATCAAAATCCAAAGTAGAGTCAGTTTTCCAGTTGCCACTGCTTGACTGTGTGCTCTCAGTTTGAGGTGAGATTCCTTGCGTTATTCTTCTGGTATTTGTTGGCTCTGTATCATTTCGCCTCCTTGTCAAAATTCAGTGTTGGCTGCACGAAAGCAACCGGCATTTGTTTCTTCTGGCAAAGAGAAGTGGTAGGAGGGTGACTGGGAGCCTTGTTTATAGAATAATGGCATTAGTGAACATTTTTGATCCTTAGGCTTTCATCCCAAGAAAAACCGTGAGGGAAGTTGCAAACAGTAAAAATTATTTCCTTTGCTCTAAAACTGGAACGATAACGGGATTTTTTTTTAAAGGTGCCTACTTGTAAAATCAGTACAACTGACCATTTCCTGAGGTACGTTAACGTATAATGCAGACAACTGGTTTGGCTTTTTCCTGCATGAATGTGACAAATATTTCATTTGTTTTAAATGAGTAATTTATTCTTTTTTAAATGAGTAATTTTTTAAGTGTGAAGCTGTTGTATATGTAAATATACACCATGTCAACAACAGATCAGAATCATCAATTATTTAAGTTTTTATAGAAACTGATCAGGAAAATGAATAAATGTGTCACGTGTCTGTCAGCACCAACTCAAGGTTATAGGAAGAAGTCTTGTATTTCTGGCAGTGCATACCCTATTTTCCCAAAATATATATAATTATTAAAAGGAAAATGAGTAAAACATTTATAGAAATCTGCTGTGCAAGTTTTGTTACAAACAGCCCACATTTTTTTGGTCTGAGGTGACTTGCTTGAATACTTTGATGCTTTGAAAGAATTGCTTTTTTCCTCAAGAAAATTAACACAACTGCTTCCTAGACAGAGGTGTTTTTTTTTTAATTTTCTTTACTTAGAAACATACAATGTACCCAAGTTATAACAAAGATTATTATGCTTAAGTAAATATCAACCACAATTTCATTTTATTGTTTAATATTTTTCAGCTTTATCATGCTATAATTGACAAAATTTTAAAATATTTAGACTGTACATAGTGATGTTTTGAGATCTATAGTGACAGGATTCTTCCAATCCAGTTAACACATCTATCACAGTATTTATTTATTTTTGGTAAGAACATTAAAGTTCATCTCTTTGCAAATGTCAAGTATATAATACAGTGCTATCAAATACTAGATCCTCAGACTTTTTATTCATCTTATAGCTGAAATTTGTACCCTTTTAGAAATTTGTACCCTCTTAGCAGTGTCTGTTTTCCAACCCCCTCTCCCCATACCAAGCCCCTGGCAAGCTCTTCCCTACTCTCTGTTGTATGAACTTGACATTATTTTTAGACTCTACCTTTAAGGGAAACCATGCTGTGTTTGTCTTTCTTTGGCTTTTCTCAGCGTGATGTTCCCAAGTTCCATCCATGTTATCACAAATGGGAAGTTTTCCTGCTTTCTCAAGGCTGAATAATATTCCATTCTGTGTGTGTACACATCCTTTGTATCCATTTGTCTGTCTATCCATTTGTCTGAAGCAACACAGGTTGATTCCATATCTTGGTATTGTAAATAATGCTGCAATAAATATGAGTGTGCAAGTATCTTTTTGAGATTCTGTTTTCATTTCCTTTGGATATGTGCCCAGAAGTAGGATTGCTGGATCATATGGTAATTTTACATTTAATTTTTTTTAATTGAGGAATTTCCATACTGTTTTCAAAGCGGCTGTACTATTTACATTCCCATTCATGGTGCACAGTGTTCCCTTTTCTCCACATTCCCACCAACACTTGTTATCTGTCATCTTTTTTATAATGGCCATTCTAACAGGTATGAGGTGGTATCTCACTGTGATTTTGATATAGATTTCCCTGATGATTAGTGATGTGGATTGTCTGCTAGTCATTTATATGTTTTCATTGGAAAAAAATGTCTATTCAGTTATTTTATTATTAGAAGGAATAATCATAATGGTACTGGCTCTGATATTTCTAGTGAGTGAATTAGTTTTAATTCTGATCATATGAAGGTTTCACTATAAAGGCTCTCAAACTGTTATCAAGTATCTACAGAACTCAAATTTTGGCTGAATTTATACAAAATTAATGAGTTTATTCTAATACATTTATTTAAATGAAATATATCTCTCTACAGATGCACACACATACACAAAAAAGCCCCTAAATACATACAAACTAACTAGTTAGCAAAATTGCAGTTCTAGAATATGAAATACCTCATATTATTTAATATTTAAATTTGTTATTTTTCCATCTTTGTTTTACAATATTTTGACAAACCATAATCTCATGAAATAAACTGCGGGTTGCTGGGGCTGGGGATTAGGGAAAGGGTGGCTGGGTTATGGACATTGGGGAAGGTATGTTCTATGGTGAGGACTGTGAAATATGTAAGCCTGATGATTCACAGACCTGTACCCCTGGGGCAAATAATACATTATATGTTAATTTTTTAAAAAGACTATTTTGACAGATGCTTCTGTCAAAAAGCATAAAAAGTATTTTTAACTTTCTGTTTTAGCTTATTTTCTTGTTAACTCTATAATGAATAGTATTTCTCCTAAGAATTTGCCCTTGAAATTTTTATCTATTTACTTCCAAGAATATCCTCAAATTCTTAAAAATGAGACCATTTCTTACCTGTAGTTAGTGCATTCTTCTGGGAAAAGACAAAATAATAGCAGGTAAATGTTCTCTCATATACTTTCACCTTTCAACTGTGATTAGATATTGCCAGTTACCAAAATATAAAACTAGGAGATGAACAACTTGAGTTTTAGGGCTAGTTTTGCTACCATCTATTTACACTTGGAAAACCTTGATTTAGCCTCTGTTTGCTCACCTATGAAGTGTTCAAAAGAGTGAATGGTTATTGTCTATTAAATACTTATATGAGAAGGAAACAATTTATAGCTGTTCTCACCCAAGCATAGTTGGTATACCACTAATGAAAATAATGTTTCCATCTTTAATCTGAGTTTTATCTGAGTTTGCTGTGTTATATAATACAGATACTAAAAAGGCAACTGAGTCTGGCTATTAGAAATATCTCAAACGTACTGGAATAGTTCATTTTAAGCTTGCACCTCATAAAACATGTTCACCAAAAGCACATCACTTTGCAATCCAATAAGGTGGGAAGAATGGATTGTGTTAGGTTTGTGGTGCCCTTGACAAAATTAAGAGGTCAAATGACTAGCCCAGGGTAATGAGCCAGAACCCAGACTGAGACAAAGGTCTTCTAACTCTAACAGTAAGTTGCATTGCTACACGTGCATTTCTAAAAGGGCACAGTGTTGGGGCACCTGGCTGCCTTGGTGGGAGAAGCATGCAACTTTTGATCTCAGGATGATGAGTTTGAGCCCCATATTAAGTATAGTAGTTGAAATAAACTTAAAAAAATAAAAGGGCATGGTGGTTATTTTCAGTGTAGTTTCACACATTACTTACTTGTGATTTTTAAAATTTGTAATGTTTGCTTTCTTTAAATTAAACCTTAACATATTCTTCCTGTTTATTTTATATACATAAAAATATACCATTATATAGTGTAGTATTTAAAACCTAAAAAACTTTTTTTTTTTTTTTTTGCATGAAAGGTGATAAGTCCTTGAAACATTTAAAGACTGAGTGGATCCTCTCTGCTATTTCCATGAATACAACTAAAATTAATCACACACAGAAATAAATAATCCCCTCTGAATTTAGATTCATCTTCTCAAGGTCAGGCTTCTCTGGTAAGCTATGCAAAAGACTACTGGGAAACCTGAAGTCGAAGTTCAGAAAGAATGCACTACATACCTGTGGTGTTAGTATCGTACCAATAAAATGAATTACTTTTCTCTAAATATTACATTCACATACTAAAAGTTACTGGAAGGCTATTTCTTTTTGTAAAATATATCCCATTTATATTTGTATCACATTGTGAATGTCCCCATTTTGCCTTAGCAATAAGCTCTCGATCTCTCTTATATAAAGTTGTCTACTTCTAAAACAACGACAATTCTAAATTATCACAATGTTTTTTCTTCCCAGTCAATATCACTGCTTAATAAGAATGATTAATAAGTGTTATCTTTATATAGTAATTACTAGAAAAGAATTAGATTCGTATGTATTTTTAGGTCGAACATAGATTCACAAAGGATGACCTGTGTAAATAAGTCTGCTTAGCATAAAAGTTATCTCACAAAGAAAACCTTAAATCTAACTAATTGATGTATTTTTAAAAAATAGGCTAAGGAAAATTTTTTATTGTGGTAAAATATAGGTTATATAAAATTTGCTACTGTAACCATTTAAAAATGTTCAATGACATTCATTCCATGTTGTACCAACATCACCACTATTTTCAAGTATTTTTTGTCGTCCCAAAAAGAACTCTAACCACTTAGCAACAACTCTTCATTGTCCACTTCTTCTTTCCCCTGGTAACCTCTAAAATATTTTTGGTCTCTGCCTATTCTAGGTACATCATTATATAATTGGAATCAAACAATAGTTGCCTTTTTATTTCATGGAGAGTAATGTTTTTAAAATTCAACCATGATATAGCACATGTCAAAACTTCATTCCTCCTTGTAGCTGTTTTTATCCATTCATATGCTGATAAATACTTGATTAGTTTCCAGGTTTTGGCTATTCTAAATAGTGCTCCAAATAAACACTGAACATACAGGTATCTCTTTGAGCCCCTATTTTTAATTCTCAGTTTTACATCTTTGAGTTGAATTTTTGGTATATGGTTATATGGTAATTCCATGTTTAGCTTTTTTTGAGAAAGCACCAAACTTTTTTTTTTCAATGACTATAGCATTTTGCATTCCCAAGAGCAACACACAAAGATTTCCATTTCTCTACATAATTGTCAACATTTTTAAAAGAAATTATAGCCATTCTAGTAGGAGTAAAGTGGTATTTCATTGTGCTTCTGATTTGTATTTCCCTAATAACTAATGATTTTGATGTGCTTATTGGCCATTTGTATATTGCCTTTGTAGAAATATTTATTCAAGTCCTTTGTCTACTTTTATGTTGGGGTGCTTGATTTTTTTGTTGAGATGTAGAGTTTTTTATATATATTCTAGATATTAAATTGTATCAGACATATGGTTTATAATATCTTCTCTCATTCTGTTAGGTTGTCTTTTCATTTTCTTGATAACGTCCTCTGAGGCACAAAACTTTCTAATTTTGATGAATTCAATGTACATATTTTGTCATTGCCTGTATTTTTTATGTCAAATTTAAGAATCCATTACCAAATTTAAGAATGTGAAAATTTAAGCCTAAGATTTTTACAGTTTTAGCCCTAGATTTAGGTCATTGATTTATTTTAAGTTAATTTTGTTAGGGGCCCAACAGTATTCTTTTGCATATATATATCCAGTTTCCCCAACACCATTTGTTGAATGTACTATTCTTGCCCCATTGAAAGGAATTGGCACTTTTGTCAAAATTTAAGTGACCATATATGTGGGTGTTTCTTTCTGGACTTGCAATTATATATCATTGGTCTGTGTGGCTAACATGCTAATGTCATACAGTTTTGATTACTATAGTTTAAAATGCTTGGAAATCAGGAAGTAGAAGTCCTCTAATTTGTTTTTTTCAATATTATTTTGATTATTTAGAGACTCATTATATATGAATTTGAGGATAGGGATTAAATTATATTTGTAGATCACTTTGAGTAGTATTGACATTTTAATGATAATAAATTTTCCAGTCATGAACATTAGCTGTCTCTCCATTTATATAGGTCTTTAATTTCTTTCAGAAAGTTTTATTGTTTTTAGTGGGCAAGTCTTTTACCTCATTGGTTAAATCTGTTCCTAAATATTTTATTATGTTTGATGTGATTGTAAGTGGAATTGTTTTCTTAATTTCCTTTCTAGATTATTCATTAGTAATGTATACAATATAATTGATTCAGTGTAATGCATCACATAAGTAGAATGAAGGCAAAAATATACATGATAATTTATTGATGCAGAAAAGGTATTTGACAAATTCAATACCTTTTTATAATAAAACCACTCAGAAAAGTAGGAATAGAAGGTAACTTCCTTAATATGAAAAAGGACATTTATGAATAACCCACAACTAACACCATACTTAAAAGTACAAGACTTAAAGCTTTAAATCAGGAACAATATAATGATGTCTGCTTTCACTACTGTTATTCACCATTATACTGGCAGTTCTAGCTACAGAAATTAGATAAGAAATAAAAGGCATCAAATTGAAAAAGCAGCAGCAAAATCATCTTGATTTTCCTAGTGTTAAGTAAACTTTTAAAAATTTAATGAGCTAATTACTACATAAAATGGTTTCTTTTCCAATCTTATAGGAAAAAGAATAAAAGATTTCTATTTTAAATACCAGTCTTTCCAAATTTATATTACAGGAAAATACTGTATCTTAAATAATCCTTACCATGGAGAAATGATTTTATCACTCTGACTTGTGCTTCCGTAACAATGGTTGCTCTGAACCCAAGGCATCCTACCAGTGTCAGAAAAGAGACTCATTCTATTTTTGTTGAAATAAGGTTGAAATTCACTAAAAAAACTGATAACCATTTTTAGGCCATAAAGATGTATAGAATAATTTTGTAGTCTTCCCTTTAGTTTCTGATTATAGTAAATAATATATTTTAAAAGTAAATAATATATCATTTACTTTTTAAAAGTAAATTAAAAGTAAATAAAGTTAAAAGTAAATATTTACTTTTTAAGTAAATAAATAAAAGTAAATAATATATTTTAATTAGTATTTTTCTTATGTTAGTAAAAAATATATTTTAAATAAAAACACATATTTTTCTTACTTGAGAATTCTCACATTCTTAATTCCCAGCGCTCCATGAAATTTCTCTAGGGAAAATTTAATTTTATTTAATTAATTTAATTTAATAATCACCCTGCTTCTACTGCCACCCTTTCCCCCATAATTCCAAACTACTTTATGTAAATTCTTGGGTTAGAATTGTTTTTTAGGAATTCTTATTTTTTTAAAGATTTTATTTATGTATTTATTTTACAGAGAGAGAGAGAGAAAAAAAAACAAGCAGGGGGAGTAGCAGAGGGAGAAGCAGGCTCCCTGCTGAGCAGGGAGCCTACTGCGGGGCTCTATCCCAAGAACCTGTGATCATGTGATCATGACCTGAGCCACCTGAGTGTGTTTTTGTTTGTTTGTTTGTTTGTTTGTTTTAACTTCTTTTTTAAGATTTTATTTATTTATTTGACAGAGATCACAAGGAGGCAGAGAGGCAGGCAGAGAGAGTAGGGGAAGCAGGTTCCCCACTGAGCAGAGCCCCACGTGGGGCTCGATCCCAGGACCCTGGGACCACGACCCGAGCTGAAGGCAGAGGCCTCAACCCACTGAGCCACCCAGTCATCCATTTTTTTAGGAATTCTTCACCATGAAATCATGTAATAAATTCAGTTAACAGAATGACAAATACATGTTTGGGGGATATGGAAGATGTCAAGATGTACAAAACTTTAGTTAAAACTTGCTTTAGTATAATATATACAACAGTATTCTTTATCAAAATATTATAAAAAATGTGCAAGACTTGTACAGTGAAACCTGCAAACATTGCTTAGAGAAATTAAAGAAGGCATAAGAAATGTACCATGCTCATGGACTGTAAAATTCAATAACACTTTTTTTCCTAAATTGATCTGTTCATTCAGTGCAATCCAAATCAAAATCTCTGCAGGGTTTTGTTGAAATTAATAAGCACATTTTAAAATTAACATGGAAATACAAAGACCTAGAGGAGCCAAAACAATCAATTTTGAAAACAGAATGAAATTAAAGACTTAGACAAAACAAACAAACTAAAAAACCCCCCAAAAAACTAAAAAACAACTTAGTAAGAGAGGGGAGGTGATTCAAGAAGGTGGCAAAGGAAGATCTTAAACTCACTGCCTCCCACAGGCACACCAGATTTACAGCCACATATGGAAGAAGTCCCTTTGAAAAAGACCTGAAATTAGCTGAACAGCTTCTTCACAACAAAGGGGTAAGGAGATACATCAAAATAGGTAGAAGATGGCTACCAAAACTAGACAAATATACCACCAAAAAATGACAATTACAGGCCAACATTCTGATGAACATGGATGCAAAAATCCTCAACAGGTTATTAAACCAAATCCAACATTACATTAAAAAGAGTATACACCACAACCAAGTGGGATTTATTCCAGACATACAAAGATGGCAAAACATCCACAAATCAATGTAATATGCCATATAAATAAAAAGAAGGATAAAAATCATATGCTCATGTCAATAGATGCAGAAAAAGAATTTGACAAATTCAACATTCACTTATAATGAAAACTCAATAAAGTGGGTATAGAAGGACTGTACCTCAACATAATAAAGGCCGTTTATTGGGATATCTGTGTGGCTCAGTCAGTTAAGCATCCAATTCTTAGTTTCAGCTCAAGTCATGATCTTAATCAGTCATGAGACTAAGCCTGCACAGAGCTATACACTCAGCAGGGAGTTGGCTTGAAGATTCTTTCCCTTTGTCCCTCACCACCATTCATGCTCTCTCATTCACTCTTGCTTTCTTTCTAAAATAAATAAATCTTAAAGAAAAGGCCATTTATTACTAGCCCACAGCTAACATTATACTCAATCATGAAAAACTGAAAACCTTTCCTCTAAGATCAAAAATAAGACAAGGATACCCACCCTCTCCACTTGCATTCAGCAATTAGAAGTACTAGCCAGAGCATTTAGGGAAGAAAAATAAATAAAAGATGTTCACATTGGAAAGGAAAAATAAAATTCACTGTTTGCTAACAACATGATTTTATATATTAAAAATCCCTAGAGACTCCACTAAAAATCTTTTATAATTCAGTAAAGTTGAAAGTACAAATCAATATACAAAAATCTATTGCATCTTTTTTTTAAGATTTTATTTATTTATCTGACAGAGAGAGAGAGATCACAAGTAGGCAGAGAGGCAGGCAGAGAGAGAGGGGGAAGCAGGCTCCCTGCCGAGCAGAAAGCCTGATGCGGGCCTTGATCCCAGGACCCTGGGATCATGACCTGAGCTGAAGGTGGAAGCTTAACCCACTGAGCCACCCAGGCACCCTATCGCATCTTTATATACTAACAACAAACTATCAGGAAGAGAAATTAAGAAAGCAATCCCATTTACAATTGCATCAAAAAGAATAAAACATCTAAGGATAAATATGACCAAATAGGTGAAAGAGACCTGTACATTAAAAACTCTAAATACTGATGAAAGAAATTGAAGACAAAAATAAAAGGAATGAAGTTTTGTGCTCATGGATTGGAAGAACTAATATCCTTAAAATGTCCATATTACCCAAAGCAATCTACAGCATTCCATGCAATCCCTTTCAAAATTCCAATGGCACTTTTTTCACAGAAATAGAACATTAAATTTATGTAAAAAATAAAAATCCCAAATAGCCAGTCTTTCTTAAGAAAAAGAGCAAAGCTGGAGGCTTCACACTCCCTGGTTTTAAACTATACTACAAAGCTATAGTGATCAAAACAGTATGGTATTAGCATAAAAACAAATACATAGATCAACAGAACAAAATATCCCAGAAATAAACCCACTCATATATGGCCATTTATGACAAAGGAGGCAAGAACATAAAGTGTAGTTTCTTCAATAAGTGATTTTGGAAAAATTAGACAGTCACATACAAAAGAATGAAACTAGGCAATTATTTTAATCCATTTTGAGTTAATTGTT
Source organism: Enhydra lutris kenyoni (assembly GCF_002288905.1). NCBI lineage: Eukaryota > Metazoa > Chordata > Mammalia > Carnivora > Mustelidae > Enhydra > Enhydra lutris. The sequence goes on from NW_019154099.1 coordinate 46,075,476, forward strand.
GTGGATGGCGTTAAGACTTGAACTTAAGATTTTCAACCGTAAAAATCCTAGAAGAAAACATAAGCGGTAAACTTTTTGAGATAGGTGATGGGGATGATTTTTGTCGTTCTGACTAGGACACCACAGCAAACTGTAAAGCTTTTGCACAGTGAAGGAAACCATCAACAAAATGAAAAGGCAATCAGTCTGAATGGGAGAAAAAATTTGCAAATCATGCATTTAAGGAGTTAATATTCAAAGTATATAAAGAACTAATACAACTCAAAGAGAAAAACAGACAATCCAACCAGGTGCGTAGAAGGCTGCTCAACATCATTAACCATTAGGAAAATGAAAATCAAGACCACAGAGAACTATCACCCCACACATGTTAGAATGGCTATTACCAACACTTGTTATTTCTTGTCTTTTTGATGAAAATATGTAGAAAGGCAACCCTTGTGATATGTTGGTGGGAATGAAAATTAGTGCAGTTACTATAAAAAAAAAAAAAACAACAGTGTGGAGATTCCTCAAAAAATTAAAAATAAAACTACCCTATGACCCAGTAATTCCACTTCAGGATATTTATCTAGAGAAAATGAAAACACTAAATCTAAAATATATATGCAGCAGTATGTTTATTTCAGTATTCTTTTATAATAGCCATGATATGGAAACAACCTAAGTGTCCATAAATTATCAAAGACCACACATACACACCCAATCAAATCTCGTCACTTGGGACAACATTGATGGAAAAAAGGGTATGATGCTAAGTGAAATAAGTCAGAGAAAGATAAATACCATACAACATCACATACATGATATTAAAAAGAACATAACAAATACAGAGAACAGATTGGTGGTTGTCAGAAGGGAGGAGGGAAGTTGGGACATGGGCGAAATGAAAAGGGTCAAAATGTGCAAAATTACAATTACAAAATAAATATCATTGGGATGTAAGGTACAGCATGGTAACCATAGTCAATAATGTATTCCTATTTGGAAGCTGCTAAGAGTAAATCTTAAAGGTATCATCACAAGAAAATAATTTGTAACTTTGTATGATGAGAGAACGTAACTAGACATTGTGATCCTTTCACAGTGTCTACAAATTTCAAATCACTGTACACTAATAATGTTATATGCCAGTTATACCTCAATTAGAAAAGAAATACAGTAATTAAGACTGTGTGGTATCTGTATCAAGACAGATAAATAGGTAAAAGAAACAGAGCACAGACCCACATATACACTCTCAAATGATTTTTCACAAAGGTACAAAGGCAATTTATCAGAGAAACAAATAGTATTTTCAACAAATTTTCCTGAAACAGGAATGTCCTGGAACTGGCTATGCATGTAAATTTTAATCCATACCTTACACCTTGTGCAAAGTTTAACTCAAGTTCAAGCATAGTCCTAAATATAAAACAACTCACGGAAGAAAATAGGACAGATTTTGGGCAGGGAACCGGAGGGGAGAAGTCATGAAAGCCTTATCATATAACATTTTGGATGTTTTTCTACGTTTGATCTAAAATCACAGAGCACTGTAAGCAGGAAAGCCACATGAATCATCTTTACGTGTGTCAGAATTATTCTGGCAGTAGTGTTGAGAGTGGACTTTACTAGAGCAGTAGATGCCAGTGGTGCTGGCTTGGACTCCAGTGGCAGTAGCAGAATGGGGAAAAGAAGTCAGATTTAGAGTGTATTTTGAAGACAGAGCTAACGTGTTCTGCTTGCAGATTGGTTGTGGAATGTGAAAGAAGGTCAAGGATAATTCCAAGGTTTGGGGTCTGAGAAACTGATGAATGGAGGTGTCATTTTCTGAAATGGAACACAGGGAAGAATAGGGCATTGGAATCAAGAGTTTGGCTTTGTACTTGTCACGTTCGAGGTAACTATTAAGCATCCAGGTGGCAATGTCAAATAACCAGTAGGAAATAAAACTATAGAGTCGGAGGGAAAAGTGAGAACCAGAAATATAATTTTGGAGTCATGAGAATGTAGAGGATATTTAAAACCACAGGATGGGATCAACTCAAGTAATTAATGAACGTTTGTAGAGGAGGCCAAAGACTGAATCCTGGAATGTATCAAAATTGCTTATATTGGAGAGGAACAGATTTTTCCAATGTATCTATTATATACAAATATTTCATTCTGTTTCATTCTGTTATAGCACTATAGCCATAAAAGTAAAGTGCTGATAGGAAAGGGTATTGGGCAAGTCTTAGAACTAAGTCACCTAACCCCAGATTTGCTAGTAACTAGATCCTGGCCTTGAGCTCTATGACTTCCCTCCCTGGGCTTCAGTTTCATCATCTATAAATTAAAACAATAGAACTTGTTGGCTATTTGAGCAGGAGGAATAAAAGAAAAGAGTAGAACTAACACAAAGGTTTTGAGATTCATTGATTCCCTGGCAGGAAAGCTACTAGTTTAGGAGAGAAGATTTAGCTACATTGAGTATGACCTATGTCATTTGTAATGACCCCTAAATCTTTTGCAGCTGTTCTTACATAGCACTAGCTTCTTATTTTTCAGCTTGCTTTTCACTTGAATTTATTGTTCTATAACTTAGTCAGGGATGGTTTGGTTTCAAAACCCAGAAACTCTCTGAAAGTAGCTTGAGCAGAAAAGAGAATGTATTGGAAAGTCTACTGTGCCTCATAGAACTCAAGGATCTCCTGAGACTGAAACAGGAAATGGAAGACTATTAATCTCCATTCTGGTTTCCTCTTCTCTAATTACACATCATCATCTGCCCTGACTCCTCCAACAAAGTGCCTTGGATTTCTGAAATATATACTTAAAAACCCAGTTTCCAACAACTGCCCCAGTCTTTGAAATTGTTCCAATTTCACATTTTCACATTCCAGGGAGATTGACTCTGCCTGGCTTCCTTGTTGCTGCTTGCTTGCTTGCTTGCTTTCTTTCTTTCTTTCTTTCTTTCTTTTTTTTAAGATTTTATTTATTTATTTGAGAGAGATAGAGTGAAAGAGAGGGGAGAGGGTCAGAGGGAGAAGCAGACTCCTGACACAGGGAACCAAATACGGGGCTCAATCCCAGGACTCTAGAATCATGACCTGAGCGAAGGCAGTTGCTTAATCAACTGAGCCACCAGGCGCCTGCTGCTTTCTGAAGCAGTGCCCATCCTGGATCTATTAGCTGGGACCAAGCAGGAGTGGTCTCATGTAATGTAAACATGTTTGAAAGAGTCTCAACTTCAGGTTGGGAGCTTCAGCTGACATCTCACAAAAGAAGAATGAAGTTACCCCTAAGTGGATCTAATCTAAGAATGATAAATAACACTTTAAAATTTGTTCTAAATTACTTATGTTTAATTATTCAGACTCACCCACCCCCTCACACATGTAAATTTTCAAATATTATTATTCAGCAGGAAATATAAACACAATAGAAATCTATGATTTCTGTCTTCCAAAATGGTAAAACACCAATGTCTTTAAATATTTTGGTTTGGGTAAATATTTTTTTTTTATTTTTAAGTCTTTCATCAATATCATATGTTGTAGGAAGTAAAAATCACTGAGGACATATTTTAGTTCTTGTTTCTTCACCAGTACTGATAATACAAATTCTCCATGGAATTAACAACACATTTTGATTGTAAGACTCTTAAAAACAAACAAATAAACAAACAAAACCTTCTTAGCATTTGGATTGATTTTTAAGGAATTATATCTTTTATCAAGATTGTATAAGTAGAGGACATTAATATTCCTAAGAAAGGAATTAACTACCACTTTATGGCCACTTAAATTCTTCTGAAATAAAAAGGAGGGCACAAAACTTACAAGACTAGGAAACTCAATGCAAGGAAAATACTTTCTTCTGTATGCATTTAAAATGCATGCTGATTTCATAGTGTGGCCCATTTATTATCCATCTAATGAAATTAACAGTATTATACAGTAGAGTTATTTTTAAAGATATATTTGTTGATACCTTTGGAGAATTTAAATGTAAGTCCTGGTACAAATGCAATGTTATGAACTTATATAGAAAGCAATCTTTGTGAAAGCCAAATTCTAACCCTAGTTAGAATTCAAAGCTTCATGAGATCTTATTTCTCTTCCCACCTCTCTAACTGTCATTCTTAGTGGGCTCTTTCTTCATTTCTTACTTCCCTCACACTGGGAATGGCCAAAGATTTGGTCTTTCAATAACCATTCATTCATTCATTCATTCACTCAACTAAAGCTAGTAGGCATCTACTGTTTGTAAGGTGTTATCTCACTTGTTCTGAAGATCAGAAAACAGATTAGCTACTATGATTGTCTTCTGGGATCTTACAGCTTCTGGGTAAAATATAATGTGTACATAAGTAAGAATAAAAGAAAATAGATACATGTTGTAATAGAACATAGGTAAAGTACTATGTGATACCAGGAGAAGGAAGATTTTTTTTTTAATTATACTACCTAGATAACCCCAGATCTGTCTGCTTGATACTCTTTCAATCATCAGTAATTTATTATTAATTATATTCTTTGTAGGACTCTTTCCAAACTATTCTCAACTTTTAAATAACAATAATAAGAGGGGTGCCTGGGTGGGTCAGTTGATTGAGCATTTGACGGTTTCGGCTCAGGTCATGATCTCACGGTCACGAGATTAAACCCCAGGTTGGGCTCTGCAGAGAATTTGCTTGAGATTCTTTCCCTCTGCCTCTGTCCCTTTCCCTACACATGCACTCTTTCTCTCTCTCTCTCAAATAAATAAATCTATAATGAAAAATAATAAAAATAAATGACATCAGCTAGAAATAATTAGTAATCACTAAATGCCAGGCAATGCTCTAATCGCTTACATATATTTTTGTGTAATCCTCACAACTGCTCTACAAAGTATACAATGTTATTTTTCCCATTTCACAGATAACAAAACTCAAGTACACAGGGTTATGCCCAGGGTTATATAACCAATGAATGACAGAATCAGGATTATGGATCCAGGTATTTATAGTTCCCAAATTCATCTTTACCAGTTTCGTTCCTTACCAGTAAACTAGCTTCATATTTTGCTGTAAAGATGTCTACATCTGATAAGAGCTGCTTTGACCTCAGACATTTCTGTCTCAACATTTTTCCATATCTTTATCTCAGTGTTCTCTTAACATAAAATGTTCACTTTGGGGTTTTGCTTGCTTGATTGTTGTTTGAATCCTTGTCTCCATTACTTTGGGCCTTTCCTTCACTTTATCTTCCCCCATGAAACCCTTCCTGACTTTCAAGTGTCTTAATACTCTCTGTATCTGAACTCTACAAGCACTGTTCCACATTATTCACTGATTTTGCAATAGTTTTGGCCCTTTATGCATTATAAATTCTTTGAGGAGATGAATAACTTGTTGGCAAATTTCTTTGTCCATAGCACCGACTAAAGTGCTGGACACAAATGAGTCAGTATACAAGTATTTACACAAGGGGGCACCTGGGTGGCTCAGTAAGTTAAGTGTCTGACTCTTGATTTCAGCTCAGGTCATGATTTCAAGATTGTGAGATCGATCCCCATGTCAGGATTTGTTTTCAGCAAGGAGTCTGCTGGAGATTCTCTCTCCCTCTACTCCTGCTTTTGTATACACTATATAAAATAAATAAATCTTTAAAAAATATTTACACATGGATTTTTATAGCTTAAATCTAAAACGTTTAGTCATCCTTAAAGAATTTAAGACTTTAAAAGTTGGGTTTGAGAATTTATATGATCTATATTATTTTCAGATAGAATCATATTTAACAATTCTCATATTTAGTCCTTCATTTGTATGGAAGTTCTTCCTTAATCATCTGTCTTAAGAGAAATACTCTAAGAGTAGCTTTTGGTTTGCATAAAATTCTAAGTTTTAAAGCTACGTGAAACTTACACAAATTAGTTAAAATATTAACATCAAGCTATTTGATTTAATGTATATCATTTCTTGAGTGTATTTTGATCTTTGAAAAATTAATCAGAATTATCCTAATAGTTATCTTCAGAACCTCTTCTGTTTTTTGTTGATATTTCTTTGAAAATTTTATTTTCTAGGCCAACATATTTATTTCTTCTTAGGACCCCCTTCAAGTCCTACAGGTATACTATTTTACTGACGGTCTAGGAAGCAAGACTAAAACAGATCAAAAAAAAAAAAAAAGCAAGGATTTTGAGTATGTTTTGTTCCCACTTCAATCTTCCAAGTCATGTTATTTAATCATAAGATATAATGCAAAATAATATGTTTTCTATTTACCTCTTCTTTAAATACTTTGAAAGGAAAAAAAAATCTGCCATGGCAGAACATTTTGGTTAGAAACTAGCATTTCTACAAAATGTTCCACCCAGGTAATACACATCTTGCCCAAATTGCTTGTTTTCCTTTTTATATCTTGAAGTTTGTTCCAAACTCCTCACTTGCCTCATATGATTTATAAACAGTTACTTAGCTGACTCTTAAAACCAAATGCCTTTAACTTATTAAAAAAAGAGGATAGGAAACAGTGCTCTTCTTATGACTGTGTCCTTCCTCCCTGGGGGAAGGAGTGATCCCTTCTTAGTGAGGAAGGCTGAAAAAGATGAAAATGAATAATCAGGTTGTTGGAAGTAGGGTTTAACAGCTGGTACAAAGTAAACAAACTGCAGGTATTGAAAGAGTACAGGCTCCCAGTCCACAGTCCATTTCCTTTTTTGCAAAATGTCTGGCTCCTATATTCTTTATTCAGATAGGCTCATACCTGGCAGTGAAGTTTTTTGGCTGTATTTTTGTGAAATATCTATAGGAAATGAGTTGAGAAACTTGACAGGAACAGCTTGAGGTATTTGATGAATAATAGAGAACTTCCACCATTCAAGTGTCTGACTAGGGCAGAATGAGAAGTATTAGAAACTTGGAAAAAAGGACAGATTGATTCAAAAATAATACACTGCTCTAACCCACTGGCAAATACAGCTCTTTCTAAAGCACTGTAGACAGATCACATAGGGAAAGAGTTTAAATTAGGTTTCCTTAGGCTTATTTGGACTGTCTTTCCTGTTGTTTGTCACTTGCTGCCTGCTTCATCCCATCAAAAATAAAAATATTTAAGGGGAAATGAAAACCTTGCACAGAAGTACCGATGTTTTAAGGGGCTCTTCCTCACGTATGTGAGGAGCTATTTATTTTGCATTCTTATGCAATGAAAAGTGATTGAGTGAATGCCTGCAGTCCTCATAGTTCTATTTCCCATTTACCTTGACAACTTGGAAAAAGGAGTCTTATTTAACAACCCAGTGATAACATAACAAGGATAGGATGCTTTCTTCTCATTTTAATATAGGAAATATCTAGTACATGCTTAGAATGGCTTGACTTAATAATACAGTGTTCTCTATGTAGACTTCATAAGCACTGAAAGAATTTTTAAACTCTAGCACATATTCAAAAGGAATGAGGAAGTTGATCCTAGAGAATAAAAGGGAAATAAGTTTGGGCTAACTTGGCTTAACTTTAATCCTCTCATTAAAAAAATGAGCCTTTTTGACCAGATGAACTGTAAAATGTCTTTCAGCTCTAATATTCTGTATCTCTAAATTACTTTTTATGAATAAAGTTTTCTTTCATTCACCATTGATTTTTTTTTTCATTTAAGGCGTGTTTTTCTAGTTTTCACTATGAGTCGGAGGGCATATATTATCATTCCACATCCATCTGCCTGGGGAAGGTACAGGTTAACAAAACACCAGACTTAACAGTAAATAATACTGATCCTCATGTTCTGAATTCTATCTTATTTGCAGTTGGCAGGGTGGGGAAGAATATTCTAGCTTAAAATTTTTTGGAACTATTATCAGTTAAACTCAGTAGACACCTTCCTTATTTGACTTAAACTCAACAGCTTTCAACAGGATTGCCTCCCCCTCATGTAAAAATAGACATATATGTAGACACAGCACTCTTTTCCTGACACCATCCTCTTGGATTCCTTCCATCTTTGCATTGCTCCTAGTCAGTCCCCAGTACATGCTCATCTTCCATCCATCATCCTCATCCATCCTTCACTGTTCTTCCCTAAGCTGTCTTCTCTCCTCTGCTTCTTCTTGTGAACACCTCAATCTGTGCCCATGGTTTCAATCCGTGCCCATGGTTTCAATCATCAAGGGTTAATACATGCCCAAATCAATATCCCCAACCCAAACTCTCTTTTGAGACACAGACTAGTTTATCCAATTACCTAGTGCATATCCCAATTTGTTTCAGAGACACAAAGCACAGCATGTGTAAAACCAAAGTCATACTCCACCACCCTAGCATGCTCCTTCCCTGATTCCTTTGTCAGTGAATTTCATCATCAAGCAGTCCATCTCTAAGTCTGTCATCAAAGACACCTGCTCCTCCCTCAACACCACATTCAAGCAAATACTGTGCATGATACTATTAAATCTATTAGGGTCTCCCCCCTATCCACTTTATCCCTTCAGTACAAACAATTGTCATCTTTGAACGGCATCTTGTTCCCAGTCTTTCCCTTTAGAAAGACATTCTTTATCCCTTACTCTCACCTTCCAGCAGACAGAGTGAATTTACCAGAAGGAAATATGATATTACTACTACTTAAACCCTTTTATTTGTCTCTCATTAATGTTAGGATAAAACCAAACTCATTAACAAGGCTTATAAAAACCTTCCTTAGATGGTATTCATGTATCCTCTGGCCTCCAGCTCTCCCCTCTCCTGCCTCAAACTTAAAGGTTACTGGCACTGAATTTCTTCTGATTCCCGAAATGTCATTCCTTTCTCTGGAGACTTTTGTGTGGATGCCTCCTTTTGCCTAAAAAACATCTTTTCCTTCCTTTTCAATTCTCAGTTGAGACAGAAACTAATTGTCCTTAACATATTTTGATTAATTTCTATAATATAAATCCTTACTCTTTTGCATGTATTAACTTCCTTAATTCTCATAACAGCTCTCTTCATTATCATCATCACCATTTTACAACAAGGAATGTGAAAAACCAGTCAAGTTAAGGAACTGCCCAAATCAGAAAGGGGAGAACTTGCAGAGCCAACATTTGATCTTCCGCAGCAGAGCCAATGACTTTGGGCATTATGCTTAAAAAATCATTTTCCCTATTTGGACTTGTACTGTCTCTGCCTCAAAGCCCTTAACCCAGACTAGGTTTATTGCTCCTGATCTCCCAGCATCATGTCTCTTTTGCCCCCACTGCCAAAGCATTACTTATTTAAGTCACAGCCAGACTATCTAGTTTTCAAGGGTAGAAATCAGGCTTATTACAGGAATGAATAAATGAGTGAACAAAGAGACACCATTAATGCTCTACATCCATTTGGCATTTGGTAGTGTCCTGAGACTTCAGGCAGAAGCTTTATCCATATTTTCAGTACTTCCTTTTCGTAATTTGTGAAATTAGAATTATGTATTTCCTCTTAAGGCCATTAATAATCCTTTGAATCTTTTTCATAAGACAACATGTTTGCCTCAACAGTCTCAAGGAGTTAGAAATGGTCTCCAAGTCTTGTCTTGCTCTGCATCTGGTGGTGCTTGTCCAACATTGGGCAATGTCTATCAGAGGCAGGGTTCCTCTTTGCACCAAGTATTTGGCACAGCTATGGTTGGAGACCTGAATTTTCTTCCATCTTTCACATTACTTTCTTGTTTTCCCTAGAAGGCATTTTCTCGTAAATCAATATTTTAAAATGATGCCAGTATCCCTGAGCAGACCCACCAATGCATATTTAATTGATCCTAATAGTGAAACTGTTGAAATGAAAGGGCAAAATGTTATTTCTTTAAGAGTTCTATATATTAGTTAACTTTTTGCTCTCCTGAGAACCCAACTACCCAGCTATGGCAAGATTAATTCTATAATACCAAGAACAGAGTTAGATTTTGACTCACAAAATACAATCTTGTAAATTGAGATCTGTTTCTATTGCCCTTCAAAACATGCCCATAAATATATGAAAAAAAAATCACAGGGATGAATAAGTTGGGATTTGCAGGATGGATGAGCATCCTTAAGAGGGTACAGGATTATCATGAAAGTATAAACCTGTAGTGTGTGTAGTGTGTATTATAGAACTCAAGCATGTTTTAAGGCTATACATACAATCTCTGAGTAACTTGAACAAGTTATTTAAGCTCCTAGATTGCTACTTTTTTCCTATAAAATGTAACTAATTATTTTGGTGAATTGTTATAAGGAATAAATAGATAAATGTACATACATATAGGAAAAGTTTAATAGATTCTAATTAATGCTAATATGAAAGATACTAATTTATTAACAAAATCATTTGTCTTAAAGGCATTACCATGCAAGTATTTTTAAGGTAAAATATATGGAATAGGTAAAAAAATAGGTAAAATATGTGTTTAGTATGGAGTATATGGCAGTCACTGACCACACACTCCTTTTATCCATTCACTCATTAACTCCTCACAACAGGTCTAGGAGAGAAGGATTATTATTATTCCCATTTTATCGATAAAGAAATCAAAGTGTAGAGAAGTTAGTAAGGGGTGGGACTGCTGGTTCAAACCCAGAAAGTCTGGCTTGAAATTCACTGTACTCTACTTCCCTGGCTTTAAAATATGTTAGCCGTACCTTTGGTCAATGACTAGGAGATTTGTGGACAATGTAAAGTTGAAGATGAATATTCATCTTAGTAGAAACTGAAGCAATGAACTAAGAGGGTAGAAGTGAAATGAGGATTTTAAAGATGTCTCTGTTGTTTCCCAAGGCAATAACATCACATAGTCATATGACATACCTGTATTTTTACCTGCAGAAGAAGAATAAATCAATAACAGAAAAGTTTGATCATCCTTGAACTTCATTAAAAGAAGCAGTTGTGTCTTATGGGAACAGAAATTTACATTGAAGAAGCAATATAAAATTCCCAGAGATTTCTTGTGTATTGTCATAATGGTGACTCTTCAGCAGATAGTCAAAATCCAGAGAAAGATTTTTTTTCATTAAAAAGTATTATTTGAAGGGAAGCTGTGTTCTTTGTAGTAAATGCTTTTAGAGAAAGTGTGAAAAAATCATGAGTGCCATAGAACATATCAGACCTCAGTGGGTTTTTTTTCCACTGAAAGGTTAAAAAAGATGACCACAGTTAATAAAAGGATACAAATGACCACCAGATGGAAACAACTATATTTTTTTCATCTTCAAATTAAACTGTCATTTCAAAAATGGTGCTGTCACTTAAGTTGAAAAGTAAAGAATTAATATGTTCATGAAAAAAACAGGTGAGACAGGTGCATAAAAGAAATAGTTGGCCACAACAAACTGCCCTTCCAGGAAAAAAAAAAATTAACCAGCTGTGTAAATAGCATTCTTTCTAAATGTCAGTATCTATTTAAAATTATACTTTTTTTCAGATTACATAATGTAGAAGAAATGACTTGGGAAAATACAAAGAACTGTACAAATACAACTTATTAGTGTAATTACTTGGCTTCAGCTGGCTTTCTATAATATAATTTAATGAAAATAAAATATGCCTAGAAAATATTAAGCTTGAGTGACCAGAAAAAAAATTATCCCAGAAGGATTTAAATATTGTAGAACGTTCTATGATGTTCATTACACCTTCTTAATACTGTTAAACAACTCAATAAGGAAATCTACTAAAACAAAATCTTAAAAATATGTATGCATGCAAAAACTGTTATTTATGTTGAAAAACTTACATTTAAAAAGTATAACAAGGGGCACCTGGATGGCTCAGCTGGTTAAGCAGCTGACTCTTGATTTCAGCTCAGGTCATAATTTCAGCGTCCTGGGATCGGGTTCTGCCCTCAGAGTAGAGTTTGCTTGAGATTCTCTCCCTCTCCCTCTGCCCCTCCCTCCACTCAACATGTGTGCAAGTGTGTTTTCATGCGCTGTTTCTCTCTAAGATAGATAATTATTTTTTTAAAGTATAGCAAGCTGTTCTTTATCCTATTAAAACACCACCTGAATACCAATATGCAACTTTACTTTTCTCTCCAACTCTCTTTATCTTGCTATATATGGAAATATAAATTCATCTCAATACCCAATCAATTTCCCTGGACTGGCACTAGAGCTATCTGGTTTTTCTCTTTGCTTTTGATCTTTTCTTTAAAACTTCTATCTGGTCCTGCCATTGTACCTACACCAGTCTACTTTGTACTCTCATTTCCTCCCATTAGCACTGCAGTGGTAGGTCCTGGCTAGAAAAGTCTTCCTTAGCTTCCTCTTCCTAATATGTGCATGGAGTGCTTAAATTCTATATTCCAACACTTCATGGGCACCTGTGTGCCTCAGTTAAGTATCTTGCTCTTGATTTTGGCTCAGACCATGATCTCAGGGTCATGAGATCGAGCCTATTGCTGGGCTCTGTGCTCAGTGGCAAGTATGCTTGAGATTCTCTCTCTTTCTACCCCTCTTCCCCCTCTCTTTCTCTAAAATAAATAAATCTTTTTTAAAAATTAAAACATAAAACTTTAGTTGCTTGCTCAAAATTCTGTTTATTCCCCTGCTTTCCATTTACCAGTTCACACTGTCCTACTTCCACTTACTTTTCACTACCACTCCTCTACAAAACACACACACACCAACAAAAAGCAAACCTTCCTACTAGTTATCAAATTTGACAGATGTTTTCTAAGCTTATCACTTAGCTGGAGCCTATCTTTCAAAACTCAGCTATGCTGATTTCCGCTTCCTGGAAAATCATTCCTTACTATTTCTAGCCCTTCATCATCTCCTTTGTCTCCTACCTCCACTGAGACATATTTCTTCTCTTGCTTGCTATAGTTTCATGGGTTACCTTCTAGACTGGCTATTGGAATAGAAGTTCTTTAGTGTATGGCTCCATATTTTTAGTACCAGGGAACATAAAAGGTGCTCAATAATTTGTGTTAAATTTAGGTAGAATAGAGGACATACACTGAGTAATTAAAAAATGAGTAGACACTACCATCCTCAGGCTCCATCAACTGAAATTTCTTTTTCAGCACATATATTATTGTGTCAGTGAAATGAACCCTGTAACTTTAAACCAATGTCTTATTTTAACTTTAAACAACAAATGCCTCTTTTAAAAAAGCTTCTTACATTCCAGCATAAATAAATAAATAAATAAATAAATAAACAAACAAACACACACACACACACACACACACACACACACACACCAGAAAGAGAAAACTATTCCTCTGGCAAACAATCTACAAGCCTCTGTCCACAATTACATTCATCTGGAAAGTGAGTAAAAATAGAATAAAATAAAATAAAACTTTGGCTAATTCTTCTTTATTCCAATACAGTTTGCATAGCATGTCATCAAAAAGCAGTAAATTTGCTCAATGACTTACTATTATGAAGTTTTTAGCTCAGTTCTTACCCAGGGCGATAAAGGTATTTTAAAACATTTCTTTTGTAAATCTATTAACACAAGTCAGATGAACTATGTAACTCAGGCATCTAGTTCTACTTGGGGTATGAAGACATATACTGGAGAGGGAATTTGAAATGTGTTGATCTCTATGCTCCCAATCAAATAAGCGTAGCTCTATTCCTGAGAAGGCCCCTTCTAGATTTTTGAGAATCTCCTAGATAGCAGAACTGTGCAATCCATGTGCCTGAATTTCCTCCTTTTCCAAAAGGCATAAAGAATGAAGAATTTAAAGAGTAGGACACTTCATAATTTATAGTAAATACAAATTTGCATTGAAGTTTTAAGTACACAAGTTATATTGCTAAAATTTCATGGGTCGTAAAGATTAAAATCAGGGCAAAGATATATGTAATCCACCAATGGAAAAAAAAATTAAGACAAAGGTAATCCAAAATAATTCTGAAAGCGTAAAAACAAGACAAATATTAATTCAATACATATTATGGCCTATCCATGATCTCTTTCACAACTCCAGTTGGCTTTTTTCTAAAACATTAAAATGCCAAAATAGCCCCAAGTTATATTGGATATGTATTAATTGTATGTACAGTATAGGATAAATTATACACTTATAAGGTAACTGTGTAACTCTTACATAGCATGTGTATCAAATGCATGCCAAATAAAGTACCAAGAATGATGCCTATCAAGAATTTTATATATTGATTTATTTAATTATATTCTAACTCTATTCTCCCCTTTATTTCTCCTCACCATACCCACCTATTTTACTATTCTTATGGACAGTCTCTCATTGTTCTTTATATGTCTTTGTAACATCTGTATCATTTTCATGTATGTGTATTTTGGTATATATAAATGTCATTATGCTATAGATCTCATCCTGTTTCAAACTTTTCACGCTGGGTTATTTTTTCCATACTTATTCATAATGTCATGAATACATAAAATCTATTCCTGCTCAAAACAGCATATTTTTCTTCAAAATACATTTTTCATTTCTTATCTATCCATTCCCTACTGATGGACCTCAGACTGCTTCCAATATCTTGCCAGGATAAACAAAGCTCCAGAGAATATTCTTATGAGTATATCTTGTGGAAGACTAAATTCTAAGATAACTCTCAATGACCTAGGTATGCCCTTGTAGAACATCCTCTGAAATGTGACAGGATCTACAAACATGATAGAATTTCACTCCTGTGATTAAATTACATTCTCATGGAATGAAGAGATTTTGGATATGTGGCTAAGGTCTCAAATTAGTTGGAAAAGAATCCCAAGTCTCAGATAAGACCACAGCCCCAGATGGTACCTGAATTGTAACCTTGTGAGACACTAAGCAGAAAATCCAACCAAGCAAACTCAGACTTCTGACCCACATAAACTGTGAAACAATAAATGTCTGTCATTTGAGATCTTTGAGATAGTGGTAATTTGTTCCATAACAATAGAAAACTAATATTTCCTATTAGACAGGTTTGAGAATCTCTTAGGATATATCCCAAAGGACAGAATTTGAGTCACTAGGTACATGTATTCTATACCTGACCTTCACAGTATGAGGGTTCCTACATTCTAACATTCCTGTGTACACTTAATTAATGCCACCATAAGTGGTATAAAAATCCATCTCATTGGGGCACCTGTGTGGCTCAATGGGTTAAGCATTTGCCTTCCACTCAGGTCATGAAACCAGGATCCTGGGATCAAGCCCCATGTCAGGCTCCTGCTCAACAGAGAGTCTACTTCTCCCTCTCCCTATGTTGCTCCCCCTGCTGGTGTGCTCTCACACACATGTTCTCTCTCTGTCAAATAAATAAAATATTTTTAAAAATTTATCTTTTTGATATTGTGCATTTCTTGTTTGTTAGTGAGTTTAGCCAACTTTCATTTGCTTGCTTCATGTCCTTACTATCTTGAGTTCCTCTTCTGTAGGCAAGTTCATATTCTTGGTAATTTTTCCACAAGTTTGCTGAATTTCTATATTCTTATTCTCATTAAAGCTAGACATTCTAAATATTCTTTTCCTATCTGTCTTCTACCTATGTACGCTTTCAAGTTAACTTGTTGGAGTAAATAAATTTAATGTCACAAAATTAGTATTTTTCCTTCGTGAAGCTACTAGTGAAACTTATATAAGTACATGTCTTTGTAGGCCTAATAAGTCTTGGGTATCCTCCATCTAAAAAAGTATGTAATGGGAGACAGGAAGCAGACACAGGAGGAATGCAAAGAGCAAGATAGATATTATTCAGCTTCTGATGTTCAAGAGTAGGATTTTGCATCCAGACAGCTGTGGCCTTTCAAGACAAGACCATCAAAAGAGGATTTTTAAAAATTATATTCTGTGGCTACCATTTAACACATAATGGCTAATCCTGGATGTTTTAGAATCTGAATTCTCCTGGGGCGCCTGGGTGGCTCAGTGGGTTAGGCCTCTGCCTTCTGCTCGGGTTGTGATCTCAGGGTACTGGGATCAAGCCCCACATCGGGCTCTCTGCTCGGCGGGGAGCCTGCTTCCCCTTCTCTCTCTGCCTGCTGCTCTGCCAACTTGTGATTTGTCTCTGTCAAATAAATAAAGTCCTTAAAAAAAAAAAAAAACAAAGAATCTGAATTCTCCGAAAGTGTAGCAAGAATATCTCTGGATACTATTTAGTCTTATTTATTAGGTTGAAAGAAAGAGGTCATGACCTAGAAGAAAAGCTCACTACTTTTGAGCCTGTGAGATGTTAGTAAATGATGGGAGTAAAAAATAAAGTAGATCAGGGTGTTTTACAGTTTTCCAGCTCTGAATTGCAAGATAGAGAAAGGGAGCAACTTTAGCTAACTATAGAAAGTACCATGATCCCACTGTAGTTTTAGGCTTTGGGAATTAATTGCTTTGTGTGTTCACCCATGCCAACCTAAGTACATTAGGGGCTGTAGTTGATACAATGTCTTTTTTTTTTCTTCCTAAAATTTATTTATTTGAGAGAAACAGAAAGAGTGCACACATGGGGGAAGGAACAGAGGGAGAGAATCTCAAGCAGACTCCCTGCTGAATGCAAAGCCTGTTCAGGGCTGGATTCCATGACCCATGAGATCATGACCTGAGCCAAAACCAAGAGTCAGATGTTTAACCGACTGAGCCACCCAAGTGTCCCTGTTCTTACTTTTCTAAAGTTATCTTGGATCCCAAAAGAGAGTTGGAACCTATATTAGCTGAAAACACTGACTGGGAAGTCTGTAGAGATTGCAGCATCGACATGGAGTGTACAGAACAGATATCCGGAAAGAAAACTGTATGGGAGACAGAGCCAGACATGAGAGGGGTTGAGTAAACCAGGAAGTTTTAAGAAAATTGAAGGAGGAGAGAGGGAAGGATGAGAATTCAAGTTCCCTTGGCCACTGTCGGATGGAAGAAGTACAAAAGACCTTGGGGTTGCTACAAGACACCACACTTGAGGACTTCAACTCATCCCCATTATATAAGATATACATACACTACCAGCCGCATAGATCTTAAGGAAAAAAGCCTGGGAAGCTCACATCTGAGACTCTGAATATTCTCATCCAAGCGAAACTAAACTCAACCAAATAGGACCATTAAAGTTAATGTTAACTCTCCACCTTACTCCACCACATTTCCACACCAGCTGCTGAAGACTTCAAAGGAAGACTAGTTTGGTTACAGACAAAATAAAGAAGCTGCTTTTTTTCCCCTTGCACATCTGTGAGGCAGTGTGACTTAAACATTCCATTCTGTTTCATATAAATATAAGAGTACTCAAAGATTGTGACCACTCCGTGTTAAAAATACCTTTGTTTCACTTAGTTATTTAATATTAGCTGTTCATACCAATGCCGTCTTTCATGAGGTCAGTTAAATCATATTTGAAACTGCCAGATGTTTCACCCTATGTTGACATGTTTGCCCAGTTGCATGCAAAACATCTGGCTGACTGGCTAAATTTTGCACTTTTTTCTGTATGTTTGATGTGATACAGACTCAGCCAAACACTTAGAAACATCACAATATAATCCAAGACAGCTGTGAATCATTTAACAGTGCTTTGGATCCCCCGGGCCTCCATTTGTCTTATGACGATCTTTGGTGGAGCACGACTATGCACAGTAGGAAAACCCAACTCAGTTCTTAACATACTATTGGAATGATCCTAGAGCTCTGGCTGGAACTTTGTGAAAATGAGAATAGTAAGCCACCTCACATTCAAAGATGTCCACGAAAACTTCACAAGTATGGCATTAAATTAAAATGCACCCTCAGAAGACATTCTCTGGGGCAGATGTACTCTGAAGCATCACCTCTTAATTTAGTCAGGGAATCTAAGTGAGAAACAGAAACAGATATAAATCTAGACAAAACACTATAGACGTGTCCAGAAGAAACTACAAATGCCCATATGTACCACAGAGTCTATATCCAGAAGACTGAACGTGATTCACCACATTGTCATGACACATTTTCTGAAACAGAAATCATTTTACTTAGGTGTTTGATGGGGAAAATAATTCTGGAAGGTGGGTTTAATCAGATATAACAACTTATTACCATAAAAGTACCAGCTCACACGAACATCATAAAGTATTATTTCAAAGTAAGAATGGCATTTTTTAATTTCAGAAGATGGTCTGACTAGCTACTGAAAGTTTCATTTATTTTATTCTAAATCTGCTGAATATCGACATGGAATAAAATCTCAAGTTCGATAGCATATTTTGTTTTGCCAGAGCATGGATTTGATGGAATAAAATGCGTATGACAACACCCTCAGGTCTTATATTAGTAAAAAATATATATATATAGTTTTTTAGTGGAGAAACTTTAATTTCATGATATTTTTACTCATTACTGCCTCTAGAACTAAATGTCTTTGAAGAATTCATTCAAATGAGAAAATATAGTTTGAAGAAACAATACAAAAAAATCATATAAAATATTTCAGTGCTTTAGATTCTGAAAAGATGTCACTTTTTAAAGTTGTCTATCATTGGAATCAAATTTCTGATACTTGGCTTATTTATTTTACATCTTTCTGATATCTTTTAGAAAAAATACTAAGGAAAATAATTATTAAAGTGAGGAAAGATTGATAAGCGGCATGAAATTCTGGGTTTTTTTTTTTGCTTTGTTTTTTTTACTTATGGCATTTGCAGTTATACAGTGTAAAATCTGTCCAATTTTTTTTGCATATTATTTTTATGGCATACACTTTATTATTTGTTTCAGGGGTACAGGTCTGTGAATCATCAGTCTTACACAGTTCACAGCACTCACCATAGCGCATACCCTCCCCAATGTCCATCACCCAGTCACCCCATCCCTCCACCCTCCCCACTCCAGTAACTCTCAGTTTGTTTCCTAAGATTGAGAGTCTCTTTTGGTTTTTCTCCCTCTCTGGTTTCATCTTGTTTCATTTTTCTCTCCCTTCCCCTACAAGTTAAGATTTTTGGTTCAATCCAAGATATACAGGATAAGAGTCATTTAGGCACTTGGAGCCATTAAATGTAATGTAAAAAACAAGTCAAGAAAATTTGAACTGCAGCTCTCATGACCTCCTAACTACCAGAACAGCCATTGTTTCTAATTGAATATGCAACTGCCCCACCATATTTGATTAATGATGTGTACTTGTATAAATGTCCTTGGCTATGTCATCAATCCCGTCTTACATCTTAAATCAAATTAATCATTTTCTATGTTCCTTTTCCATGTTTCATCTCTAGGTTAAGATTGGTCTACATAAGCCAAAAATAAATTGAAATAGGATGTGCTGGAAATGTTTGATGCATATCCTTGAATCTTACAAAATTCACCTCATAATATCCTTTTACATTTCAGATTTTTTTTGAAAAGAAGATCTTAGAGGTTTGGTTCATATGATTTGCCCAGTCAGAAGCTCATAGATCAATGGTCCAGTAATTAAATATTTCTGATTACACTCTCTCAAAACAGAGACAAGAGAGCTCTCCATTCCTTACATAACCATGTCCAGAATGATAATGGAATATATGTGAAATAGCCACATTCAGAAAGTCAGCATTTAAATGTATATTAAGAATACTGCTATTAAAATCAATAATCATGGGGTGCCTGGGTGGCTCAGCCCTTCTTCTCAGGTCATGATATTGAGATCTTGGGATCGAACCCCAAGTTGGGCTCCCTGCTCAGTAGAGAGTCTGTTTCTCTCTCCGTCCCTCCCCCTGATCTCTTTCTCTTGTTCTCTTTCATATTCTCTCTAAAATAAATAAGGGCGCCTGGGTGGCTTCAGTGGGTTAAAGCCTCTGCCTTCAGCTCAGGTCATGATCTCAGGGTCCTGGGATCGAGGCCCGCATCGGGCTCTCTGCTCAGCAGGGAGCCTGCTTCCCCCATCTCTCTCTGCCTGCCTCTCTGCCTGCTTGTGATCTCTCTCTGTCAAATAAATAAATAAAATCTTTAAAATAAATAAATAAATAAATAAATAAATAAAATCTAAAAACTAAAATAATATCAATAATCATTTTATATGTTACTTTTTTAACACTTTATACAATCACTGTAAATGAGTTTTTTTATTGAGATTTATAAAAAGCCACCATTTTAAAATAATTTATTTTCAGCCACACTTGGCACCCTAAGAAATGGGAAAAAAACTTTAAATATACAAATATTACTCAAGTTTTTAGACTATGAAATAGTAAAACATTCAAATTTCCCAAATATTAACAGCAAATAATTTTAAAATACGGTCAATTTTTTTAGGGTATTGAGAAAGAGTTCTTCCACAGAGGTAGAACATATTTAACTTGGAAAAAGAAAAACTGCCTTTTTACTTTTAAACAAGAGTTTTCTGTTTTAGAGCAGTGGTACTTGGCTGTTTCAACGTAGATCTGTTTGATTACAAATCCAAAGAAAATGTTCTCAGAACAGTCTACTTGTTTGCTCTAGGTTTAGAACTTGATGTAAGCCTCATTCGGTTGGTGAAAGCTTACTTTCACAAAGATTTCATGTTCGCAAATAACACCAGGAAATGATCCCAGTGAGAAAATTATACAAAGTCGTATTCATGGCTGGGTTTGGCTTGAATTGGTAAAATGATAATATTAAACCGTTGCTGTGTATTAGATGTCCAGCAGAGTTTAATTGCTCTAAATTAAGGTAAATCACCATTCTTAAAACTACTTTGTGAGTCTTTTCATGCTACTTTTTATTTTATTTTTTACTTAACACATATGTATTATTTCAAAATTATTTTTTCCAAAAAGCCTAATTCAAATGGGCCTTTTGGGGCCATAATATTTCTTTTTTTTTTTTTAATTTATTTATTTGACAGATAGAAATCACAAGTAGGCAGAGAGGCAGGCAGAGAGAGGGGGAAGCAGACCCCCCACGGAGCAGAGAGCCCGATGCGGGGCTCGATCCCAGGACCCTGAGATCATGACCCGAGCTGAAGGCAGAGGCTTTAACCCGCTGAGCCACCCAGGCGCCCCGTGGGCCATAATATTTCATTGCAAGATTAATCCCATTTCCACTCTGTGAGCTCCATGAGCTCAATGAGCTTAGAAACCTCTTTTTATTTTTCTTTGTATTCAAAAAATGATCCTGACAACTTTTCATTTAGATGTTTGTTAAATTATTTTGTATTTTTTTTCCCTCAGGAAAACCAGTTTAATTACACATTGCTTTAGAATACTTACATTTTCTTAGGCGAAAAATCAACTATCGCCATCTAAAGTGATGAAACTGTTTTCATGTGAATCATATAAACATGACACTTTATTTTTTAAAGTGCTATTTTTAAAAAATATATATCTTTTATTTCTTTTCAGTGTTCCAGCATTCATTGTTTATGTACCACACACATTGCTCCAAATAATGCATACCCTCCTTAATACCCATGACCAGGCTCACCCAACCCCCAACCCCCTCCCCTTCAAAACCCTCAGTTTGTTTCTCAGAGTCCACAGTCTCTCCTGGTTTGTCTCCCCTCCAATTTCCCCAAACTCACTTTTCTTCTCCATCTCCCAATGTCCTCCGTGTTATTCCTTATGCTCCACAAATAAGCGAAACCATATGATAATTGACTCTCTCTGCTTGACTTATTTCACTCAGCATAATCTCTTCCAGTCCCATCCATGTGGATACAAATGTTGGGTATTCATCCTTTCTGATGGAGGCATAATACTCCATTGTATATATGGACCATATCTTCTTTATCCATACTTCCGTTGAAGGGCATCTTGGTTCTTTCCACAGTCTGGTGACTGTGGCCATTGCTGCTCTGAACATTGGGGTACATTTGGCCCTTCTTTTCACTATATCTGTATCTTTGGGGTAAATACCCAGTAGTGCAATTGCAGCATCATAAGGTAGCTCTATTTTTAATTT
The DNA here is from genome assembly GCF_002288905.1 of Enhydra lutris kenyoni. Lineage (NCBI taxonomy): Eukaryota > Metazoa > Chordata > Mammalia > Carnivora > Mustelidae > Enhydra > Enhydra lutris. Next base: position 46,097,228 of record NW_019154099.1, read on the forward strand.
CTTAAGGAATCTTCACACTGTTTTCCAAAGTGGCTGCACCAAGTTGCATTCCCACCAACAGTGTAAGAGGGTTCCCCTTTCTCCACATCCTCTCCAACACACATTATTTACTGTCTTGTTAATTTTGGCCATTCTAACTGGTGTAGGGTGGAATCTCAATGTGGTTTTGATTTGAGTCTCCCTGATGGCTAATGACGAACATTTTTTCATCTGCTATTAGCCATTTGTATGCCTTCTTTGGAGAAGTGTCTGTTTATGTCTTCTGCCCATATTTTGACATGATTATCTGTTTTGTGTGTGTTGAGTTTGAGGAGTTCTTTATAGATCTTGGATATCAGCCCTTTGTTGATAGTGTCATTTGTGAATATCTTCTCCCATTCTGTGGGTTGTCTCTGTTTTGTTGATTGGTGAGAGTCCATATCTGGCCTCTCTACTCTGTTCCACTGGTCTATGTGCCTGTTTTTGTGCCAGTACCATGTTGTCTTGGTGATCACAGCTTTGTAGTAAAGCTTGAAATTAGGCAACGTGATGCCTCCATTTTTTTCTCTTTTTTTAACATTTCCTTATCAATTTGGGTCTCTTTTGGTTCCACACAAATTTTAGGATTCGTTTCAGCTCTTTGAGAAATGCCTGTGGAATTTTGATCAGGATGACATTGAAAGTGTAGATGGCTCTAGGCAGTCTAGACATTTTAACAATGTTTTTTCTTCCAATCCATGAGCATAGAATGCTCTTCTATCTTTTTTGTGACGTCTTCAATTTCTTTCATGAAATTTCATGAAATTTGAAAGAATTTCAAAATTCTTTCGTGAGTTTTCTGATGAAAACTTTGAGTGCAGATCCTTTACCTCTTTGGTTAGGTTTATTCCCAGGTATCTTATGGTTCTTGGTGCTATAGTAAATGGAATCAATTCTCTGATTTCCCTTCCTATATTTTCATTGTTAGTGTATAAGAAAGCAACTGATTTCTGTACATTTATTTTGTATCCTGCCACATTGCCAAATTGCTGTATGAGTTCTAGTAGTTTGGGGGTGGAGTCATTTGGGTTTTCCATATAAAGTATCATGTCATCTGCAAAGAGAGAGAATTTGACTTCTTCTTTGCCAGTTGGAATACCTTTTATTTCTTTTTGTTGTCTGATTGCTGTTGCTAGGACTTCTAGTACTATGATGAACAACAGTGGTGAGAGTGGACATCCTTATTGTGTACCTGATCTCAAAGGGAAGGCTGTCAGCTTTTCACCATTGAGGATGATATTTGCTGTGGGTTTTCCATAAATAGATTGTATGAAGTTGATGAACATACCCTCTATACCTATACTTTGAATTGTTTTAAGCAGGAGTTGATGCTATATCTTGTAAAATGCTTTTTCTTCATCAATTGAGAGGACCACGTGGTTCTTCTCTCTTCTCTTATTGATTTGTTCTATCACATTGATTAATTTGTGAATGTTGAACCACGCTTGCATCCCAATGGATAAATCCCACCTGGTCATGATGCATAATCCTCTTAGTGTACTGTTGGATCCTATTAGCTAGGATCTTGTTGAGAATCTTGGCATCCATATTCATCAGTGTTATTGGTCTGAAATTCTCCTTTTTGGTGGGGTTATTGCCTGGTTTGGGGAACAGGGTAATGCTGGCTTCATAAAAAGAGTCTGGAAGATTTCCTTCTGTTTCTATCTTTTGAAACAGCTTCAGGAGAATAGGTATTATTTCTTCTTTGAATGTTTGGTAGAATTCCCTAAGGAATCTGTCAGGTCCTGGGCTCTTGTTTTTTGGGAGGTTTTTGATCACTGCTTCAATCTCATTACTAGATATTGGTCTATTCAGGTTGTCAATTTCTTCCTGTTTCGATTTTGGAAGTTTATAGGTTTCCAGGAATGCATCCATTTCATCTAGGTTGCTTAATTTAATTCAATAAGCCAACTTATAATACATCATTAGTTTCAGATGTAGTGTTCAATAATTTATCAGTTTCATATAACACCCAGTGCTCATCACATCACATGCTTTCCTTAATGCCCATCATCAATTACCTCATTCCCCACTCCAGGAACCCTCAGTTTGTTTCCTACAGTTAAGATTATCTCGGAGTTTTTCTCCCTCTGATGACTTTCCATTCTTTTTTCCCTCCCTTTCCCATCAGTCCTCTGCCCTGTTTCTTATATTCCACGTATGAGTGAAATCATATAATTGCCTTCTGATTGACTTCTCTCAGTATAATGCCCTCCAATTCCATTCAAATTGACATAAATGGTTAAGTATTCATTCTTCCCTATGGCTGATTAATATTCCCTTGTATATAAGTACCACATCTTTAGCCATTCATCTGTTGAAGGACATCTCATCTCTTTCCACAGTTTGGCTCTTGTGGACAGCGCTATGAACATTGGGGTGCAGGTGCCCCTTCATTTCACTATATCTGTGTCTTTGGGGCCTATACCTCATGGTACAATTGTTGGGTCATACAGTAGTTCTATTTTTAACTTCTTGAGGAACCTCCATACAGCTTTCCAGGGTTGCTGTAAAAGCTCGCATTCCCACCAACAGTGTAAGAGGTTTCCCCTTTCTCTGCATCCTCATGAAAAATTGTTACTTCCTGTCTTGTTAATTTTAGCCATTCTGACTGGTGTGAGGTGGTATCTCATTGTGTTTTGTTTTTTGTTTTTTTTTTAAGATTTTATTTATTTATTTGACAAACAGAGATCACAAGTAGGCAGAGAGGCAGGCAGAGAGAGAGGAAGGGAAGCAGACTCCCTGAGCCCGATTTGGGGCTTGATCCCAGGAATCTGGGATCATGACCTGAGCCAAAGGCAGAGGCTTTAACCCACTGAGCCACCCAGGCACCCCGCTCATTGTGGTTTTGATTCGTATTTCACTGATACCAAATGATATGGAGCATTTTTTCATGTGTCTGTTGGCCATTTGTATGTCTTAGGAGAAATGTCTGTTCATACCTCTGCCCATTTCTTGACTGGACAATTTGTTTTTTGGGTGCTGAGTGTGATAAGTTCATTATAGATCTTGCATACTAGCCCTTTATCTGATATGTCATTTGCAAATATCTTCTCCCATTCTATAGGTGGCCTTTTAGTTTTGTTGACTGTTTCCTTTTCTGTGCAGAAGGTTTTTATGGTTGTTAAATTATTAAGTGATTTTAATAGTCTTTCTGTCAAGAAGACATAGAATCATGGGGATGAAGTTTATAATAATCCAGAATCTTGGAGTTGCAAGTAACCAAAAATACAACTAAAGCTACTTTAAGTAAATAAGGAAATTATTGATTCCATGTAATTGAACAGCCCATGAGTATGTCTGACTTCAGGCAAGTCTGGATCCAGGAGTTCCAATGATATCACCTGAATTAATCTCTGTACTTCTAAGGTACTTTTAACCTATTGATCTCTTTCTCACTGGTAAAATGGAAAAAGGTAACTTCAATTAACTACCCTCGCAGTTTATATGCAAATGTAACTGTGACTCTATTTTGAGACCAGAAGCACAAAAGTCCTGATGAGTGCTCAATTTGGCATTGCTTGAAACATATGCCCATCCCTAATTTGTTCTCTGCCCAGGCAGATGGGGTGACAACAATGTATATTCTACTCTTAGAACTCATCCACTCTCTACTCTTTTTTTTCTTTTTTAAATAAGGAAACTGAAGCCAGGAAGTAAATTACTTAACCATTTTTACACAGTAAGTTATTAGCATGGTTAGCTAAAATAATTTCAACAACAAACTAAGTACATAGTAGAAGACATAATATTTATCTACACTTATCAATACAATGCACATGTTCAATATATTAAAATAGTTAAACATAGTTTAATTTTACTGTGAGTTGTTAAAGTTCAACTTGGCATTTTTCTGAAAGTATTTCTTAAGCAACTGTTTCTGTTTGGCATTTATTTGAGCATAAACGAAGATGTTAGAACTAAAAATTATAACACAAACTACCAAGCCAATGGAGTAAGATTACTCCATTGGAGTAAGTTTATTATAGTTATATAATAGATAGCCTGAAGTAGGTTAAAATAAAAACATTTGTATATCTAATCTTTTTTTGTACTTACACACTAATGTTCTTAACAAACTATTGCTATCACAAGTTTGTGAATAAAGTAACTATTTAATAATCTATTTTTCACCTGACCTAATATCAATAGTTCTTTCCAAAGCTAAGAAGTCCTACACATTTCAGTGCTTATTCACCTCTTTTGGTACTGCTCCCTCTCTCTCACCTCCTCACCCACCCCAATCCAAACTTCCTATGACTTGAGAGATTCAAGGTGACCTCCAAAAATACCTACAATATAGCACTATGAAATACATTTAACAATGAGAAAGAGGCAGCTGGGAAATTTAAACCTAGATTTGGGTTAAGATAAAAATGTATTCCTTTAAAATCTATAATCTTTGAGGAAGAGGAGCTAAGTATTTGAATTTCAGTTTTCCAGAAGTCAATAGAAACAATTGGTATAGACCACTTCATGACTACTGTAGTAGCATGAATACAATCCTTCCATGTAACCTAATGACACATGAGATGATAGCATGATATCAAAGCATATTTCAGAAAAAGTAAATTGATGTAGAGTCAATTTGTTGTGATCTAAATACACAAAATGTTAGATCACAAAATGTTGTGATCTAAATACCTGGTGCTCTTATTATCTGGTTAACCTTAGAATATATTTTAGAAAACCTAGATAAATAGATAATATAGTTATTCTTCCCTTACTTGTTCATTAATTTATTTCATGAAAAACTTGATTTCCTTCTTTATTCTGCACACTGTGGGATCCAGGGAACAAAATATAGAAAAAGTAACTGCTCTTGAACTCATAGTCTTGGAACGGATACAGACAACAAACAAGTTTTTTTTGTTTTTGTTTTTTTAAGATTTTATTTATTTATTTGACAGACAGAGATTACAGGTAGGCAGAGAGGCAGTCAGAGAGAGGAGGAAGCAGGCTCCCCGCCGAGCAGAGAGCCCGATGCGGGGCTCGATCCCAGGACCCTGGGATCACAACCCAAGCCTAAGGCAGAGGCTTCAACCCACTGAGCCACCCAGGTGCCCCAACAAACAAGTTTTTATAATAGAATGTGATTAGTATTTTATTGTAATAATTATTTTGAGATCTATGTATTATACGATATTATTGCAGAAAGTGCCAAGGTAAGGAGGTCAGAGAGGTCATCTTCATGAGAGAAGTTATATCAATATAGAACCAAAAAATTAGTAAGAGTCAGAGGAAGAGGTGAAATCAGAAAGGCAGTAACCAGTTCATTCAGAGACTTTAAGGCATAAGGATTTTGGATTTCATCCAAAGACAAATAGAAGCCCCTGATGGATGGTAAGTAGCAGGACAATTTAATCTGACTTGAACTTTGAAAGCCCTAACTTATAAGTCAGGAAAGCATCAATGATGATCTGCATTAGTTTAGTGACAGTAGAGTTGGACAAGTGTGAATGGATTCAAGAGGGAGAAGGTAAGATTGCCAAGAGACTGGAATTTGTTGGAGAGGAGAAAGAAGATGATTTCCCTTCCTGGAATTTAATAGCTTAAAAAACAAATTGCCTATTAAGATATGATAATTAGTTATCATTATTGCTTACTAGTTCTAAAAGCCATGCCATCCTCATGCAAGAGAATCCTTTCCTTCAGTTCTCTCTTTCGATGGTAGGGGGAAAAATATACACATTTTACCCAATGTGTTACCGAATTATAATTAACAAGATTTAAAAAGGGGAACTGAAATGTACTATTGTTTTATCCTGAAGGGTATTGCCATATGATTTACTCAAAGACTACTCCTACTGACCCTGATTTCCAAAGTTATATTAAGGGAAAGTTGTGCACAAGCATCAGTGACAGATATCTGTATAGAAACAATAAAGTTAGTCCATAATCAGCTGCTGTCCCACAGAATCAACAGACCAAGAAAAGTGCAAGGAAAGCTTTAAAAGTAATCTATCCTGTTCCTAATAGATTCCTTCACTTGTGACAAAGAATATAGCAGAATCAATAGGGGAATAGCTATTCCTAAAACCTTATATCCATGCTTTCACATACAATATTGGTCTGGAAGACCCCAAACTGAAAATTACATATATATATGCACATATATATGTGTATATATATATATACACACACACACATATACATACACACACACACATACATATACACACACACATAATAAATTATATATAGAGATATTTGGGTATATATCTATTATATATATAAATACACATTATGTATTTAAATGCATATATATATATATATATATAAAAAGCTGACATTTTAGAAGAAATGTATAATGAGCTAAAAAGTCTCTAATTTGAGGCTATCATTTTGGAAAGTGAAATAAACTATATTATAGATTCTACCATGTGTGACCATATTGTAAAGATTGTTAAGGTGCAAAAGTTGACAAGAATGAGACCTACCATTCCAAACAAAACAAGGAAATTTTCTGAGGCACACCCACTAGTGTTGTATTTTTAAATCAACTGTATTTATTAGTCCTAAGAAGTAAGAATAAGTCTTGGCAATATCTATTTGCGTTGAGCTTGGTTTGTAAAGTTGAGAAAAACATTTAAAAATCAACTCTGAGCTGAGCTTCTAAATTTTTATTCAACAAATTTATACCAAAAAATCCATGATGCAGAATCTGTCCTTATGATTGGATTAAAAAACAAGTTTATTTATTTATTTTCAAAATTTTTTTTAAAGATTTTGTTTTTTTAGGGGTGCCTGGGTGGCTCAGTGGGTTATGCATCTGCCTTCAGCTCAGTCATGATCCCAGGGTCCTGAGATCAAGCCCCACACTGGGCTCCTTGCTCAGTGGGGAGCCTGCTTCTCCCTCTTCCTGCCATTCCCCCTGCATGTGCTTTCTCTCTCTCCAATTTCTCTCTCTAGCTTTCTGACAAATAAATAAATAAAATCTTTAAAAAATATTGTCTTAAATAATCTCTATACCCAACATGGGGCTCTAAACTATAACCTTGAGATCAAGAGTCACATGTTTTACTGACTGAGCCAGCCAGGCACCCCAAAATGCTAAGTTCCGATCCTATGACATGAAGTTTTTCAAAGCCTAGATTCCTATTATCATTTTTATAAACAAACATGATAAATAGAACTTTATGTAAATCCATAAATGTGATCATACAATACACAATTCTATTGTATTCTAAGTTGGCTATTTTTGTTTGTGTCGGATAACACATTTTCCTTCTTACTTTGTTACTTTCTGACACTCAGAAGAACTTCATATTTACTTCTTCTTCAAAGAATAACATACAGATATCAACAGGGATCATTTTGTGTGTGTGTTACAAAAGCAGGCACATGGACTCTTTTTTCTGAATCTTATTTTTTTCAGTTGACACCTTAAGAAATTCCAGTGAATTACCCCTTAAAGTCAATCTGGTTGGTTCCTATTCATTATTTTTAGTAGTTGTATAATATTTGATAATAGTATATCAATTTTTAAGCATTTCCCTACCAATTGATATTCACTTTGTGTCTTGCGTGTGTGTGTGTATATGTGAGTGATTATATAAAATTTTGTAATAAATATCTTTGGATATGTATCTTTACTTAGTGGTATTTTTATAAAATAGTTTTCTAGGAAAAAGACTAAAAGGATTAGGGATATGGTTAACATATATATATTTCTTTAATATAGCAAGAACACTTTCCAACAGAATCTCTAACAATTGACATCTTCACTAGTGATAAATTTGGACATGCCTCTTCCTACATTCCTAACAAGATGTGTATCTTGTGGGGTATTTTGTGTTTTGCCAATCTAACTAGTATAACATGCTACTTCACTGTAAATTCAATCTTCGGTTCACTGATTTCTAGTTCTATTCAGTATTATTCTTATCACCAGATCCTGTGTCCTCCAAGAATTTCCTGCACATGAGTTTTAAAGCAGTTTTAAAACATTTCCTGATGGATAGCCAGTTGTACCAGAACCACTCATTTTAGGTCCATTTTATTCTCACAGTCTTAGTTTTTTAATTACTAAGTTGTCAACATATGAGTACTTTTTCTCATACTGGCATTTTGTATTATTTTGCTATTTTATGACATTTTGATATATGTTTAGTTATAGTAGTTTTACAGTATATTTAGATACCCAAAAACCAAGTCTCTACACTTTGTTTGAGGTTTTTGTATGTTGTCTCAATTATATTCATGCACTTATTCATGAATGTGATATTCTCCCATATAATATTTGAAGGAATTTAAGACTAACACAAAATATTACTTTTAACATGGTATATATCCCAACTTAATATATTTAGACATATTTTATATAGTTGTGATCATTGTAAAGCCCCACACAAGTGACTTGGATGCTCAAATGGAAGAAATATTTCAAAGTCAATATGAATAGATGGAAATCACAATGAAAAAATAAGATTTAGAAAACATATCCATGAAAGAAAAAAACAACTCAAAAGAAGAAAAAGAATTACATTATAGGAAAAAAAAAAAAAAACACCTCACTGATGATTAGGATGGCTTATCTATTTCTAAGATTGGGAAAAATATTCTCATACCTAGGCACATCTAGAAAAAGCCCCTACTACCTAAGATAAAAGGACATCGTAGAAGCTTCCAGACTGAATGATAAAATTTCTTACAGCAGATAATTAGGCTAGTATCAACTTCATATCTGTTTTACTAGAAATTATGAGATACTAGAATAACATCTATAGTATAGATTACCAAGAGAAAGGAAATACACTGCAAGACATACCAAACCAATATAAATAAATAAATATATTATATATATATGTATATATATATGAATTCAGAAAGCAAAACCTTCCAGTTCCCTATGGGACAAAGGAGAAAGTAGCAGAACACACTCCCATGGGGGGAGAAAGAAATTAAATTAACAAACATAAAGATCTTTCAGAAGACAGCAGAGAGCTGCTAATACAATGATAACTAGAAAGGATAAGATCCCAGAGAGGAAAGAACCTTTCAAAGATGTCCTGCTTTATGCAGCAGCTAGGAATTGGAGGGGGTGGGCGTGTATTTGCCAACAGGAGCCAAACAATAGGTGGAGATTCCTGCTGTGCACCCACAGAGGTATGCCACAGTGGGGATGGAAAACCAAATGTCCTAATTTTCTCTCAAAGTATTTGCTGAATCTGGGTCTGTATATGGTTGAGGAAGGGCTTAAAATATAAGAAGAAAACCTTTTAAAAGCAATATATCACAATCAAGTGTCTCAAGAGATAAGTTCAGAGTTTAAAATCTGTCAAAAGGAGATGACAGAGAAAATAAACTGAACATTTATTTTAATCTTATTTATTTATTTGACAGAAAAAGATCACAAGTAGGCAGAGAGGCAGGAGGAGGCGGGGGGGGGGGGGGGGGGAAGCAGGCTCCCTGCTGAGCAGAGAGCTGTATGCAGGGCTTGATCCCAAGACCCTGAGATAATGACCTGAGCTGAAGGCAGAGGCTTAACCCACTGAGCCACTCAGGTGCCCCTGAACTCTTAATTGAATCTCTGGATGGCCAGGGTAATCAGAGCTAAGTGTGCCTCATCTAGATCATCATCTAGTCCCTCAGTCTCATTCTGGATTGGGCTTAAGGGGTTCAGCCACAGCTTTTTCTCTACCAAATGGACAGTAAACCTATAAGAAAATAAGGTAGTCTAGTGCATCTATAATTTTTATACCCAAATCAAGCAAAACTTAGATACATGAAAAGATGGGAACATGTAACTAAAATCCAAAAGGAAAATAGATCTTAAGTATCCAATGTATACACTCTGGTAATAACTAACCAGTCATAAGAAAAAAAATATTAATTGTAAGGTTTAATTCTACAGATTATATATATGTTTATTACATTTAGAATACCTTTCTGAGATAGTAATCCTCTTAACGAAGCACAAGTGTTACCAAGCTAATCAATGTCTGACTGTATTATCTTTATCCATGTATCCCCTACATTCCTTCTCATTTTCCTCTCTATAAACTTCCTAATTCCGTTCATGATTTCATTGAATAGGAATATCAAGACCACACGTCACTTCAAAACCTAACCATTTTCTTCATTGCATGGAAATTGGCTTATTGTCATACTACTGGCATAAAGATGGGGCTTGTTAACTGAAATAACCAAGAATGGAGCTTGTATATATGATTCACAGTCTAAATATTGGCTCTTTTTGGTAGACTTTTGGCTATATTCTTGGCTCATCACTTCCTTGTGATCATCAGAACACCATAATTTAATATTTTTCTCTTTAATCTGTCTGAAATTATAAATTTCCTGTTGACCCAAAAAATTTCTCTCTGCCAATTTATACACACCTATTCCTACTGACTTCATACTTTTCAATATCTAATGAATACAATAGGATATAAGTATTTACATTGTATAAACAGAAATTGTACCAAAGTAACAATCACATTCAATGTTATGAAGCTATTCCCCTATATTTTCTTCTGGGAATTTCATAATTTTAAGTCTTTAATCTGTTTTGAGTTAATTTTTGAATATTGTGTAAAGGTCCAACTTCATTCTTTTGCACATATTCAGTTTTCCCAACACTGTTTGTTGAAAAGACATTACTTCCCCACTGAATGATCTTGTCGCCATTATTGAAGATCATTTGACCATATACCAAGAGCTTATTTCTCTCTATTGTATTCCATTGGTCTGTGTATTTGTCTTTATGCCAGTACTACCCTATTTTAGTTATTATAACTTTGTACTATGTTCTGAAATCATAATGTTTGAGTCTTCCAATTTTGTTCTTTTTCAAAAGTGTTGACTTTTCAGGGTCCCTTGAAATTCTATATGAATTTTAGTATACATTTTTCTGTATCTGTGAAAATTATCATTAAAGTTTTATTTATTGCATTAAATCTAGATTGTTTGGGGGAATGTGGACATTTTTAAGTCTTCCATTTATTAAATATAGGATTCCTTTACATTTGTTTTATGTCTTCTTTCTTTCAGCAGTGGTTTATAGCATTCAGTTTATAAGCTGTTCACTATCTTGGTTAGGTTTATATCTAATTATTTTATTCTTGTTGATGCTATCATAAATAGAATTATTTTCTTAACCTCCTTTTTGCATTGTTTTTTGCATATAGAAACACAATTTATTTTTGTGTGATTTTGTATCCTGTAATTTGCTGAATTTATTAGTTTTAACAGTTTATTTTTTGTTGACTCTTTAGGGTTTCATAGCATAAGGTCATCCCACCCATAAACAGAGATAATTTTACTTCTTTCTTTCCCATTTGTATGCCTTTATTTCTTTTTCTTGACCAGTTGGTCCACTTCCTCAAAGTTTGTTCTACCATCCAGGTGTTTTGGTTGGTGGCCAGGTTAGCTCTTGTGACTCGTTAATTATTTGGCTTTTAATATCATTGTTCTGTGTGTTAATAATACTAATGATCATTATTATTGAACAAATCATCAGATCAGTAAGGCCTATCTCTGCCAATATATCTGCTTTTAAAATATTTTACATATGGGAAAGAATAATGAATAGTATAATGAACTCCTTGTACTCATCACCAACTGCAACATTCCTGGACAAAACTATTTCATTTATATTCCATCCATTTCTCTCCAATTCTATATTATTTTGGCTCTCAGCTATAATATCATTTTGTCCACTGACATTTCAAAATATATCTGTAAAAGCAAATTAATTATAACACCATAAGTATACTAAAGTTTTAAGCATTCCCTCTTTAATACTATCAAATATTTGCTATATGTTCAATTTTCTGGATTAGCTCAAAATTTTTTAGGTTTGTTGTTCAAATCAGCATAAAAATAAGTCTATGTTACAATTAATTATTATATCTCTTAAATTTTATATGATCTGTAAGTTCCTCCTGTCTCTAGCTTTCTTTGCAATATATATTTTTTTTATTTTATTTTTTCAGTGTTCCAAGATTCATTGTTTATGCACCACATTCAGTGCTCCATACAATACGTGCCCTCCTTAATACCCACCTCCAGGCTCACCCAACCCCCAACCCCCACTCCAATTGTTTCTCAGAGTCCGCAGTCTCTCATGGTTCATCTCCCCCTCCAATTTCCCCCAACTCCCATCTCTTTTCCTTCTCCCAGTGTTCTCCGTGTTATTCCTTATGCTCCACAAGTAAGTGAAACCATATGATAATTGATTCTCTCTGCTTTCACTTAATCTCTTTCAGTCCCGTCCATGTTGATACAAAAGTTGGATATTCATGCTTTCTGATGGATGCATAATATTCTATTGTATATATGGACCCTATCTTCTTTATCCATTCATCTATTACAGCAGTAGCCACCATCACCAAACTGTGGAAAGAGCCAAGAAGCCCTTCAGCAATATATCTATTTTTTTTTAATTGGGTCATTTGTCCCAGAGAAGTTTTCTATGAAACAGATTTTACTGATTGCAGTCCAGTGATACTGCTTGGCGTGTTCATTTTTCCTATATCTATTCTAAATTGTTAGCAAGATCTAGAGACTTGACCAGATAAAAGTTCAGGTGTATTTTCTTTGTTTCATTTTGTTTTTGTCAAAAGTATTTCACAAGTAGTCTTGGACAATTTCATTCAAAGGAATCTTGTCTGATTTTTCTCTAAGAAATAGTTTTACTCTGCTTTATTTATCAATACTTAGAACAAATAGTCCTTTACCATCACAAAACACTTTATAATTTTGAAATTACTTTTATATAGACAAATACACTGATCTTTACTATATCCCTGTCAAGTAGGTATTAGGTCTAGGATTTTATTTTATCTAATTATAAACTAATAAATTGACCTGTTACTATTCATGAATGCTGGCAAAAAACAACAGACTCCTGGGTCAGAGAACAAGGAATGTATATCTCATGGCACAACAATCAGCATGTACATCAGCACATTCAGCTCCTTTCTTTACCTTCTAAGTCCCATGTGAGTGGCACAGAATGGCCCAAATGGGTTCTACACATTCAGTGGGTTTCTGTCATAGCTGAGTAACACTTAGCTTGGGGGATCCACCAAATTTATAGGAAGTTGTAAGCAAGCATGCTCTTTGGTCAGAAGAGGAATAATTCTCTCATCTCTCAAGTTTACCAGGTATATAAACAACCTTGAAAAATATCCAATGGAAAATGATCAAAACCTTGCAGGCATATACAGAAAGACAAGTAGAATTGCTGTAGGCCCAAGGAGGATTATCTCCCAACAATAGATATGACGGACTCTTCTCTCATATTTCCAGTGAGGATATTAAGAGTCCATGTGAATTAAAGTCACACAATAAACAGCAAAACTAGGAATAAAATCTAAGCCTTCTGAACTATGCCATGTACACTATTAAAGAGAGAACTGAAAAAAAAGATCAACTTATCACAGAGAAGTAACAAGGAAACTTTTGGGATTTAAATGTAGGGGAAAATTTTTAAAAATAATCCTAAGCTTAAATTAAATTAAACATTTTAAATTTTCATTATTAGTATAATATAGAAAACTCCAAGATGATGCTATGTGTTCCTAAAAGAAACAAATATAAAGCAATTTCTAGAAAACCACACCATCAATTAAATGTCACAGAGTTACTCAAGTTTGAGTCCCAAGAAATATGGGCATAGAGGTGAAAATACAAAGTACACAAGGAAATAACCCACAGAAGCCAGAGGCAGCAGCCATGAAAGAACCTTAGTTAATAGAACAATTTGATAGAGGTCATAAGAATCTTTAAAATGTTAAAACAAAAATACAGAAGCATAAGAAATAAATGAGACATAATAGATAACTATTTGAAAAATATTAAAACTTCAAAACACAAGAAGAACGCAGTCATGAAAAATAAAATCTCAAATAATGGGATAGTTTCAGATCGGAAAAAAAAATTAGAAAGAGAACAAACTAAAAGATGAACTTAAAAGAATTCTCAAAAGTCAGTATAGCAAGATAAGGAAATGGAGCATGTGAAATAGATACACAGACATGGCAGATACAGTGGCAACATTCAATGTTCCTACATTAAGAAATCCCAATTGAGAGTAGGAGGTGAAATAAAAATTTTCAGGATTTAAGGAGATGATGTAAATCCTCAAATTTATAAATCTCAACTAAAAATAAATCCAAGGGAGCCTGGGTGGCTCAGTTGGTTAAGCGACTGCTTTCAGCTCAGGTCATGATCCTAGAGTCCAGAGATCGAGTCCCGTATCAGGCTCCCAGCTCCACAGGGAGTCTGCTTGTCTCTCTGACCTTCTCCTCGCTCATAACTCTCTCTCACTATCTCTCTCTCAAATAAATAAATAAATAATATTTTTAAAAAAATAAAAATAAAAAAATAAAGATAAATCCAAACCTAGACATATCACATTCACATAAAAAATGACAAGATTTATCATCCATGCATGATTAAAACTCTCAACAAAATGGGGTTAGAGAAAACATACTTGAATATAATAAAGGCCACATATGAAAAACCCACAGCTGACATCATACTCAATGGTGAAAAACTGAGAGCTTTCCCTTTAAGACCAGGACCAAGACATGGATGTCTACTCTTGCCACTTTTGTTTGACATAGTCCTAGAAGTTATAGCCACAACATTGGACACATATGTGGCTCAGTCAGTTAAGCATCTGCCTTTGGCTCAGGTCATGATCCCAGGGTCCTGGAATCAAGTCCCACATTGGGCTCCTTGCTCAACAGGGAGCCTGATTCTCCCTCTCCCTCTGCCCCTCCCTACTGCTTGTGCATGCTTTCTCTCTCTCTCTCTCTCTCTCTCTCTCACACACACACACACACACACACACACACACATAAATAATTTTTAAAAAATAGGTTATAGCCACAACAATCAAGAAGAGGCACCCATATTGGTAAAGAACATTTTATACTGCCACCATTTGCAGATGATGTGATACTATACATAGAAAATCCTAAAGATTCCATCAAAATACTACTAGAAATAATGAATTTAATAAAGTGGCAGGATGCAAAATAAATACCCAGAAATCAGTATGAGTTTTTTATAAGAATGACAAACTTGCAGAAAGAGAATTTTAAAAATATAATAATAATAAACACCATTTACAACTGCACAAAAAGAATAAAACACCTAGTAAAGTAAACTTAACCAAATTTGTAAACTTAACCAAAATTGTACTCTGAAAACTATAAAACTTGGATGAAAAAATTTGAAGATGACATAAATGGAAGGATATTCCATTGTTCATGGATTGGAAGAATTAATATTGTTAACATTTCTGGATTACACAAAGCAATCTACAGAGTCAGTACAATCTCTATCAAAATACCAACAGCATTTTTCACAGAATCAGAATAATAAAATTTGTGTGGAACCACAAAAAACCCTGACTGGCTAAAGCAGTTTTGCAAAAGAGGAATGAAGGTGGAGATATCACAATTCCAGAATTCATGATATACTACAGAGCTGTAGTAATCAAAACAGTATGATACTGGCACAAAAATAGACACATAAGTCACTGAAGCAGAATAGAGAGCCCAGAAATAAACCCCACTTATATGGTCAATTAATCTAGAACAAGGGAGGCAAGAATATACCTTGGGGAAGAGACAATCTCTTTAACAAATGGTGCTGGGAAAACTGGATAGCTAAAGGCAAAAGAACAAAACAGGACCACTTTTTAACTCCATACATAAAAAATAAACTCAGAGTGGATTAAAGATCTAAATGTGAGACCTGAGAGATAAAAAAATCCTAGAAGATAAACACAAGCAGTAAATTCTTTAACATTAGCCATAGCAACATTTTTCTACATGTCTCCTAAGGCAAGGGAAACAAAAGTGAAATAAAACTATTGAGACTACATCACAATAAAAAGACTTTGCACAATAAAGGAAATCATGAAGAGAACAAAAAGACAGCCTACTGAACGTGGGAAGATGTTTGCAAATGATATATCAGATAAGGAGTTAATATCCAAAATAAATGAAGAACTTACTTAACACCAAAAAAAAAAAAAAAAAAAAAAAAAAAAAAAAACTGATTAAAAAATCAGCAGAGGACCTGAATAGACGTTTTTCCAAAAAAGACATATGGATGGCCAGCAGACACATGAAAAATGCTCAACATCACTCATCATCAGGAAAATACAAGTGAAAACCACACTGAGATATCACTTTACACCAGTTAGATTGGCTAAAATCAAGAAGACAAGAAACAAGTATTTGCAATGATGTAGAGAAAAAGGAAACCTCATGCACTCTTGGTGGGAATGTAAATTGGTACTACCACCATGGAAAACAGCATGGAGGTTGCTCAAAAAATTAAAAATAGGAATACTATATGATTCAGAAATTCCTCTATTGTGTATTTACCCAGAAAATATGAAAACACTAATTCAAAAAGATATATGCTTCCTCATGTCTATTGTAACATTTTTTATAATAGACAAGACATGAAAGCAAACCTAAGTGACTATCAACAGATGACCAGATAAGGAAAGTGTGGCATATATATTGGAATATATATATGGAACATTGGAATATTATGTCACCATAAAAAAGGAGATCATGCTATTTAAGACAATATGTTGGACCTGAAGGGTATTATTGAAATAAGTTGGACTGAGAAAGACAAATACTATATGATTCCACTCATAAATTGGATCTTAAAAAATAGACAAAAAGCAGAATCAGCACTATAAATACGGAGAACAAACTGATTGTGGCCAGACAGGAAGGGTGTAGAGGTTGGGCATAATGGGTGAAGGTGAGAGGGAGATAAAGGCCTCCAGTTGTGGAATGAGTAACTCACAGAAATAAAAAGCAGAACGTAAGAAATACAGTCAGTGATATTGTAACAGTGATGTATTGAGACAGATGGTAGTTCTATGCTTGTGGTGAACATAAGACAATGTGTAGACCTGTCAAATCATTAAGCAGTACAACTGAAATAAATGTTACATCCTGTGTCAATTATACTCAAAAAAGAGTTTTGGGGCACCTGTGTGGCTCAGTGGGTTAAAGCCTCTGCCTTCAGCTCAGGTCATGATCCCAGAGTCCTGGGATCGAGCCGCAAATCGGGCTCTCTGCTCAGTGGGGAGTCTGCTTCCCTTTCCCTCTCTCTGCCTGATTGTGATCTCTGTCAAATAAAGAAAATCTTTAAAAAAAAAATAGGTTTTAAAGGCAACCTGAGAAAACAGATTACCTATAAAGACCTTAGAGAAACAAATATATTCATTGGAAAAAATTGATGCCAGCAAGTAATGTAATATTTTCAAGCTGAGATAAAAATTATTAAAATAAATGTTATAAGATGCATAATCATTCGAAAGTGAGATGAAACGATACAATCTTTCTTATTTATAAAAATCTATAAATATCACTCAGATCTAAACTGAAAAAATAAATGGTATGGAATCAGAAAATTAAACCAGTAGAAGGACATAGATTGAGTAATTTGTTAACTCCAACACAGATTTATTGAGCATCTTCTATGTGCTACTGAGATTGTAACTATCCACAAAGCAATAATGTCTATTATTTTCCCTAGTTGAAATGACTAAATCATGTAATTATGATACGATGTGGATTGTGTTTCATGATTTTGATCTCCTTTTATAGTAGAGTTTAAAAGCATGTTCAGTATTCTTCTTCTCAGTCTGTGGTAAGCATGAACTTTACTTCTCATCCTGAACCAATATACAGATGGTCACTGACTTATAGTGGTTCAACTTATAATTTTTTCAACATAATCTCTGGAGATGTTTTGTAGAGACAGTAAGCCACAGCTCTGGGTCGGCCATAGGATCCCAAGAGTAAATAACCCATACAGTGACAAATATTCTGTGCACATAGAACCATTCTATTTTTCACTTTCAGTACCATATTTAATAAATTACACAAGATAGTCAATATATTATATGAATAGGCTTAGTGTTAGCTGATTTTGCCCAACTGTAGGTTAAGTGTTCTGAACATATTTAAAGTAGGCTAGACTAAGCTATATTGATAGGTTAGATATATTAAATGCATTTTCAACTTATTGTATTTTCAATTTTCTATGGGTTTATTGGGACAGAACTCCATTGTAAGTTGAAGAAGATCTATATTTCCTCTTATGAAGCAATAAATGCTACTCAATCCAACTATTTTAATCCCTTAGAACCACAGACTGAATTTTCTAGTATAATGTTCTCGTCCAACCAGAATTCAGCAAACACAATTAACTGAACTTGATTTGAATTGAATTAAACTGATCTAAGTATATCCGTCCTTAATCGATGGCAGAAATAAAGGTAGACCAAGTATAAACATTATAGAGTTATAGCAAACAGTATAAACATTATAGAGTTGAATTTGGGACTGAAGAATGACAAAGACATTTCCAAAGGCATCTACCTTCCCTCCACTCTTTTGGTATTCTTAGAGAGAATCTTAGATGGATAGCACATGTAAAAATAGCTCACACCTGAAGGGTTAGATCACAAAGAGCAAGCAGATCAAAAGCAGGATGTGGCTCTGCATTTTATAATGTCTAAAGAGAAAAAGGTTTCTGGTTCATTAACCATACATCACTCATTACTTCCAAATATTACAAGTGCATGACATCGTCTTTGTCCTTGAAAAAAACAGCTGTAATTTGACTAGATCTGTCATCAATGTTGCTAAATGACAAGAGAGAAAATTACACAGTTGATGTAACTGTGTAGCTTAACTGTTTTTAAAGTAACTCTTTACAGATTAACAGTACACGTTCTATCTTTATACAGAAGACTGTATCTTAGGACAGAAGGATGGGGCTGCAAATAGTCAGGATTTACCACCCAACCCTTACCCCTGATTGTTAAGCAGTAACATGATTCAAATAACTATGATTGAGGGTAAGAGTACTGGAGGAGGCTTTAAAGATATCTACTCCAACCACCTCACTTTATATACAAAGGAAGAAACTGAGGACTCCAAAGAGCACAGTGGTGAAAAGAAACAGGCTGATTGACTTTATAATGATTGTTGTTTATTGTTATTATTGTTATGACTTGTTATTGGTTTTATAAGTGATTATTACTTATTGTTATAAGGATACTATTTAAGAACTTTTTTTATAACAAAATCCTTTTTATACTAAAGAAAAGTACTGTTAAGTAAGCAGGTATCAGTTATATAGAGGATGGAAAATAACTTTGTGATATTTCTCCTGCTAGAATGCTGGCTCTCATCTACAATATGACATATTGTGTAAGTTTTAATTAAAACTCACTCACCACATAAAACAGGCATGAAAATAAAGCAGGGTCAACAAGCAGAGTGTGAAAGTACTTAAGAACAGATATTAATGATGGGCACCTGGGTGGCTCAATTGGTTAAGCGTCCAACTCATGATTTTTTTTTTTAAAGATTTTATTTATTTATTTGACAGAGAGAGATCACAAGTAGGCAGAGAGGCAGGCAGAGAGAGAGGAAGGGAAGCAGGCTCCCTGCTGAGCAGAGAGCCCGATGCGGGACTCGATCCCAGGACCCTGAGATCATGACCTGAGCCAAAGGCAGCGGCTTAACCCACTGAGCCACCCAGGTGCCCCCCAACTCATGATTTTGACTCAGGTCATGATCTCAGGGTCATGAAATAAAGCCCTATGTCAGGCTCCACACTGGGTATGGAGCCTACTTAAGATTCTCTCTCTCCCTCTCCCAACACCCCCATTAAAAAATTATTAAGACCAGATATTATGAAAAATTCACAGAGTGCTTAACTAGAGTCAGTCCTAAGGGAAACCTGAAAGTGCAATAGATTTTCTTAACAAATCCTTTTACATTTTTGTTTTTACAAGCGCAATGTGTGTGTGTGTGTGTGTGTGTGTGTGTGTGCAAGTGTGCTCTGAGTTCCTGATTTTATTCACTCAGGCAACCTTTATCATGACTTGGACAGTAGGTCACACCACAAAGTAAATAATTGTCAATTATTTTTAACTTGCCAAGTATACTGACTTGGTATTTTGGAATATTCTGATGAGTGTTATCTATAAAACATGTATGAATATATGGTAAATAGAAATATAAAAATTACCTAATAAAGTTCCTGGAACAATATAGAAAGCCAACAAATGTTTACAGAATTGAAATATGTATACTTGTAAGTGTGCAGCTCATTTCCAAAAAAAGGGTGAAGGCTTATCTCTGAAACACTTGAGAGTAAAGAGCATTCCTCAACCTTTTATATTCTCACGTCCATTCTCCTCAAAGATAAAACTGGGAGGAAAAGTATTTCTGAATCTCCATTTTTCACTTTCTATGTATGTCCAAGTAACCATCACAGCAGCATTTGGGGACACAAGTCTTCCACAGGCTTCCATATTTTCTTCTCAGCCAATTTTCAGGGAAATTATTGCACGATCAGTCTTTCAATAGTCAGAATAGCTTGTCATGTTTTGTTTCCCTTCCTGATGAAGTTAGATACATTTTTGCCCCGAAAGTAAAATTATATGCTCTTCATATGATGCACTTTACTATGTATTAAGAAGAAAAGCAAAATTAAAGCATAAGCCTTTTGGTAAACTGAATATTTCATACATTTAAAATATGATAAGAGCATCCCCAGGGAATACAGACTTGTGTCTTTTTCTTTTTTTTAAGATTTTATTTATTTATTTGAGAGAGAGAAAGAGAGAGAGAGCACAAGCAGGAGAGGAGAAGAGGGAGAGGGAGAAGCAGACCACCCCCCGCCGAGCAGGGAGCCCAACGAAGAGCTCCATTCCAGGACCCTAAGATCATGACATAGGCCGAAGGCAGGTGCTTAACGGACCGAGCTACCCAGGTGCCCCCAGATGTATGTATTTGACTGGGATGCTAACCTGGATGGAGTTTTATCAATGTGCTGTGCCTGAAAGAGTGGACTTGTTTTATTATTTAAACTTGTAAGAGTGAGGCAGAAAGTACCTGGCTCTGTCAGAGTAATTAGCTAGAGGCCCATAACTTTGGGCCACATACATTTCTTAGAAATAAAAACAATAAAAATATTCCTTTTGATGGACTAAGTCAGGTAAATCTAAGTATCCCTAGATGATATTATTTTCATAATTAAACCATTTAATTAATTCTATTCAATAATCTCAATGTCAATATGAATTACTAGAATAATTACTAATAATTACTAGAATAAGAAATTCTTTTAGAGCAGAGTCCAAATTTTCTAAATGGTAAAAATTTTCTAAATGATAAAATTTCAGTGTGCAACTTCTCATCCCAAGATACATATAGTCTATTCAAAAGGAATTTCTTTATAAGAAAAAGAATGATCAGACATTACATGCTGAAAATAGAAAAATTTACGGTGAGTTCATCTGAACTCTATTCTCATTAAATTCCCTTCCAGTGATTCTAAGCATTTAAAGTTGTATAAAGATGTAGTGTGATAAAAGCAGTATTTTTCATGAGATTTCCTGTTGCTCTCAATGCCTAGAAGCAATGGTTTTTATTTCAGCTTTATCATAGCAGCTACGCTTGCAGAACTCTGATATAAAATGTCCTTCTTATAGCTTGACATGGTAGCTCACCTATAAAGCCCAAGTGTGAAATATTAATTTTTAGGTGTGTTGTATACATAATAACTGAAATGTGCTAAACATTTCTTGGTTTTCTAAGAAACAAACATGAAATGAAGTAGCATTGAATCAACGATTAGTAACAACCCTATTGTATTAAGTTGCATATCAGAAGAAAGGTAAAAGAGATTTTCAAATAAACTAAGCAAAAAATTATGTTTTCAATGTACAGGAAATTCTTTGGGAATTAAAATAAAAATCACTTTATTTGATTTTGCATTGTCCGTGAAAGTTTTGCAACTAGAACCCAGTTGGTAATTACACAACATTCTCATGAACACCATTGGTGTTTCCTTGCCAAAGAGGCTGCTAGAGAGGAACCAACGGGTCGCCTTCAGTATGCCCCACATCAGTAAAGTATAATTTGCCCATGACACTCCATTAGTCTGTAATTGCCTATTGCTTCCTTAAATATTAAAGGCTCTAAGGAGAAAAAAAAATGTTAATACTTCTGAACAGATATTTCCTAATCTATTCTTTAAGATTCTAAGTATTATTAACACCAAAAATAATAAGAAAAGAAGGAAATACAACTAAGTGCATGATGTCTTCTTGTATTTATCTACATTTTAAAAATCCTGAATGGGACGCCTGGGTGGCTCAGTGGGTTAAACCTCTGCCTTTGGCTCAGGTCATGATCTCAGGGTCTTGGGATCAAGCCCAGCGTTGGGCTCTCTGCTCAGCAGGGAGCCTGCTTCCCCCCGCCCCCCGACTGCTTCTCTGCCTACTTGTGATCTCTCTCTGTGTGTCAAATAAATAAAATCTTTAAAAATCCTGAATGAGGCCCTTTCTTCAGGCTAATCAGATCAAGATCAGCTCCAGGGACAGGAGCTGACTATTTGAAGTTGTATGCTCTGCATAAACAGTATGTGCAGCTAAGTCTGCAGTCCACTGGAAGAAGGTATACAGGTTTTCCGAGGGCCACTTATCATTTTGTTTTGTTTTGCATAGAAAGATTGGCTTCATGTTAATGATCCAATAATACTAAGGACAGAACAGTTCTACTGGAGTAGAAGATTGAGTGAGAATGGCAATGGATTAGGGGGAAAAAAAAACAACTCTGAAGTTGTAAGGTTTGAATTGTTTATCGTTTATTAATAATCACCACTGGTATTTATTGTTTACAGTGTGCCAGTCACTATTCTAAGCTGTGTTATGCACTCATTTCTTAAGCACTCATAGCTAATATACAAAAGAATTAATATGTAAGCTGGGTTGATCTATTTTTTAAGTTTTAACCATTCTACCTCAATATTTCTCAAATAAGAATATGTAGAACACTGCAAAATCCTTGGATGATTGGCTCTTAGATTGTGATTCACTGTAAAGTTCATTTTTTTTTTGAGTAAATATTTTTTCTCAATTTGTGTCAGCAACCATGTTCATTCTGCATCACCCAGAAAACTGCTTAATAATCATATATAAGCCACCAATATCAATATTCACATTTGTGTTTAGGATCACATCGAAAAATACTACTTTCTTGCTCACCTCTGATGAATGGGAAATGAACAGAGTGACTAAAAGTAAATGTCTGATCCCATCAAGTGAAAGCCAATGTTATCATGGCTCACAGTAAAAATGAGTAGTGAATGTAAATGCACAAAGGAAAATCAGCACATGTACGAAGCAATCACATGACACAGAAAAATGAGCATGCCTAGATCAGAATTTGTACTATTGCCATCTGTAGTAGTCAAGATTCTTCCAAGAAACAGAACCAATAGGCTATATATAGAGCGATTGTAGGGAATTAGCTCACACAATTATGGAGACTGACAAAATCCATCTGCTAAGTTGGTAAGTGTGAGACTCAGGAAAACCACTGGTATCCTTCTAGTCCAAGTCTGAAGGGCAAGAAACCAGGATATAATTTCTATAATATAGTTTCAGTCTTTAAGCCAGCAGGCTTGCCATCCAGAAGGCACAGATATTTCAGTTCTAGTCTATAAACAGGACAAAGCCATATCCAGTTCAAAGGCAGTAGACAGGAAGAATTCTCTCTTGATCAGGGGAGAGTAAACCTATTTGTTCCTTTCAGGCCTTCAACAGATTGACTGAAGCTCACCTTCACTGTTGACAGAGCAAGGATGAAATACTCATGACAATTATTTTTTTATTTCTGTCATGTGGTCATAGCTGTTATTGTAACTACCTTCTGCCTTTCTCAATTCCACCTTCATTTCGCCTTCAGTAAGTACATCAGCTGGCCGTGGTTCTTTATTTGGTAGATGACCCAAACCATCATTCCTGAAGACCCTTCAATAGTCCTATCCAATCGGGTTATTATAGTTTCCCATTGACCATAGGGCATCACTTGAGATTCCCATGCCCTCTGACTAAGTTCTGCCCACCGGGAGGCTCTCCTTCAGGGATGTCCTAGAAGGGCTGTAATGCACACAGCTCTTTACTTTTGGGTGATGCTTGCACATCCTGTCAAGCCATCTGTACATCAGGCCCAAGTCTTTTTCTGTCAGCTGATCATAGGGGACTTCCCATAAAGCCTTTGGTTCAGGGTGGAGAAATAAGGCAGTGTAACAGGAGTAGGGGGCATGTGCATTTGAGCCACTTCTTCACGTAAACTATTGTGGTTTCAAGCACTGCTCAGGACCAGTCACGTGCATGCCCCTTCCATTTGATTATAGAGTGCTGCTTTGCACACCCAATTTTATGGGGAGGGGGTTAGACGGCATCCAATTCATGTTGGACGGTTCAGGTTGCATGGTAACTCAGTTGCCTATGGCTAAGGGTTCAGTCTCTACTAAGGCCCGGTAGCAAGCCAAGAGCTGTTGCTCAAAAGGAGAGTAGTTATCTGCAAAGGACTGAACAATTTGCTCTAAAAATCCTAAAACCTGCACTGTGATTCACCTACACGGGCTTTCCAAAACCCCCAAACAGCATCACTACCCATCACGGACATTTCAGATACCATTAAATCAACTGGATCATATGGCCCAAATGGCAGAGCAGCTTGCTTGGCAGCCTACACCTGTTGCATTACCTTCTCTTGTTCTGGACCCCACTCAAAACTAGCAGCTTATATGTCACTTGGCAAATACATAAGAGTAACACACCTAAATGAGGAATATGTTACCTCTAAAATACAAAGAAGTTCACTGGGCATTGTTCCTCTTTTTTTGGTTTTAGGAGGGTCATATGAAACAACATTGCCTTCCCCTTGGAAGAGATATCTTGACACACCCATACCCTGAACCTTCAGAAAGTTCACTGAGGTAGAAGGTCCCCGAATTTTTGTCCTATTTATTTTCTGCCCCCTGCATGCAAATGTATTACAAGTCTAGAGCAGTTGCTGCTTCTCTCTAGATCCATTCAGCACAATGTCAACTGATGTAATGAACCAGTGTGATACCTTGTGGGAAGGAAAGAAAATCTAGAGCACTAAAAACAAAACAATGATATAGAGCTGGAGAGTTGATATAACCCGGAGGTAGCACAGTTCAGGCACATTGCTCAACTTGCCAGCTGAAATCGAACTGCTCCTGGTAGTCCTTATTGACACGGATGGAGAAAATACACTTGCCAGATCAATAGCAGGTACCAGGAGATACATTAGTTAGCTCAAGCAATGAAATCACAGGTACAATTAACTCATCATTTGATTATGCTTATAATAATCCACTGTTATTCTCTAAGATTCATCTGTCTGCTACAAAGGCCAAAAAGGTGAGTTGAATAGGGATCCTGTAGAAATCATCATGCCTGTATTTTCCAAGTTCTTGATAGTACAGAGGGATCTCTGCAATCCCCCCAAAATTTTATTTTACTATTGGTCTTCATAGAGGAAGTTCTAATGATTCCCTGGACTTTAATAGTCCTTACTCCATAGGTCAGGGACCCAACATAGGGATCCTATCGCCTTCTGAATATGTCTATTCCAATTATGTATTCCAATACTGGGAAAGCAAAACCACAGGATAGATTCAGGAACCCCCTGGGCTTACTGTCAGAAGAACCTAAGCTAAAACTCCAATGATCATCTGACCTCCCTAAGCCCCTACTATGATGATAGACCAGAGTGACACTGTGAGGCTGCTGGAATTAGTATCAGTTCAGAATTAGTATCTGATAGTACCTAAAAGATCTGATTTTTGTCCCTTAGTCAAGGGCCATATGGCTCTTTAGCAAATTTTTATTATTAAGAATATAAATTTTTGGCACTGTGCTATGATCTTTCCTCAAGGGGACCTGGATTCCCTTTCAATCAAGGGGTTCTGGGTCTGTAAACAGACTCGAATCTGGGAATTACTTGAGGAGACATGCCTCTCTTTTTATGACTCAGGTTAGATTTTTGTTCACTTGACCTAGATTTTTTGTGCTTATACAGATCAAGAAAGAATTTGATAAACTTCCCATTTATTTCGCTTCTAATAATACCAAGATAAAGTAGCCAACACCATAAGCCTGCATGAGTCAGTGTTCTGATTGCTGCTTTGACTCTGCTTTTATTATAGTAAGGTAACCACACCCACCTGCCTTTAGTGGAGAGTGCCACCACTTGGCCCTTTCCACCCCAGGATCTAATTACTCCTATCGCATTTCCTAGTTCAATGATCTCAGTTCCCACTGTTAGGACTGGCCTACAGAGAAAAGCAATCATAGATCTTTTTGAGGATGCTGGGGCTCCCCTCACAAATTTTCTCACAGTCGTGGCAAAAGTGTGTCTTCTGGACCATCTCAGCTTAGATAAATAAGTCTTAAATGACAAATGCACTCTAACACTCCAGTCTCCCTAAGCCTTTGAATCCTTTTCTCTACATTAAACCAAGGCCTGTCAGACATTTCTAACTTAAACTTAGCCCTGCAGCTACAGGAGATAATAATCTCCTACAGGCCTCAGGAAGAAGATTTCAGGTCATTTATGCACTTGGAAGCAGGAATTCAAATCCCTGAGCTCATCCTGTTCTTTCCCCACTTTGTCCGGCAACACTACGACAACCAACCAATTTCATTCTATTCATTAGTTTGACAAAATGTTTGAAGGTATCCTATACAGCAGATTCTTGCTGCTTATAAGTAGTTAGTTAGGCGTATCCGATGGAAATGTTTTATATATCTCTATTGTCAGATCATGCCAAGGTCTATCACAGTTCTCTTTAACACTGGAAAGAGAGTCATTAGTATCTTTAAATCTAATCAGATAATTCTGGAAATGTCAGAATCAATTCAGAAAACTCACAAAAATTCTGTTCCTCTAAAACCACTCTTGATACAAAATCTGTATTATTCTGGGTTCTCCAGAGGTGGGGAAAAAAACAGAAGGCTGTATATATGTATATACAATGATTTATTTTTGTTATTATAAGCCCTTGACTCACATAAGTCCCCAAATCTTCTGGGTGAGTTGATAAGCTAGAGACCCAGAAGAGCCAATGGTGTAGTTCCAGTCCAAAGACTGGCAAACTCAAGAATCAGGAAGAGCTCATGTTCTAGTTAGAATCCAAAATCAAGAAAAAGCCAATGCCCCAGTTCAACAGCAGTCTGACAGTAAGAGTTCTCTCTTACTTGGGAGAGGATCTGCCTTTTTGTTCTGACTGGGACTTCAACTGATTGAATGAGGCCCCCCACATTACAGCAAACAATCTGCTTTAATCTGTCTATCCACTTAAATGTTAATCTTATCCTAAAGCATCTACACAGAAACACCAAAAATGTTTGATAAACATCTGGGCACCCTGTGGCCTGATCAAGTTGATATATAAAATTAACCATCACACCATCTATAAGTATTCATACTACAGTGGGAGTTTAGAACTGGGAGGACTAAGGCATCCATCACATTAATTTAATGATAATTTTAATGTTAATTTCATCATTGTTTAATTTGTAAGATTGTTTTTGTTTTATATCATAAAAAGACTTTGCATGTGGTTGTGCATTTATATATATTTAACATTAGAAATAAATTAAAATCAGTTTTCTAAACTACAGATATGATAAAATTTTTTTTTTTATCCACAAACAAGATTGAAGAAATCTATTACACAGAAACACAGCCACTGTCTCAAGATAACAATTTAATAAAGTATAGATTTTGTTTAGGGAATAAATTTGGTGTTGAGAATGGGATTCATTTTGTCCTTAATTGAATCCTGTTGCTGTAGTGATTTTTGAGATCTTACCTAACACTCACTACTTGGCTCTTTTTTTATGCACAGAATGAGTTGAGAATAGAATAGCAGCATCCCAGATCCTGATCTTGTCAGTTGGTGTTACAGCTTTAGTATCCCATAAACAAGCTAATATTAGTGAGAATGTTATGAGAGACCTTTATCATGTGCATAATGTGTACCATCTGGTTGTAAGTGACAGTCTTCATACAATAAATTTGGTTTACTCATATTTAGATAACTTCTAGAAGATTTATCTGTACAAGCTGCTGAAATTTTGCTTCACATATCCAAGGAAATTTAGAAAACTGAAGTGTGCAAAATTTTTGAGGATCTATATATAATATATATGTGTGTGTGCTTGTGTGTGTGTGTGTGTGTGTGTGTGTGTACATACACTGTAGATTTTTGTTTAAAATAAGAAGTATATCTTAACTTTTTTGTACTCTTTGTCACCATTGCTACTCATGACATATTAATTGTTGGAGTTAGAACTATATGGCTCACACTTGGTCCCATATGCAGAGGTAGTGTGATATTATAAAACTGCTTGGAAGTGCTCATGAAGAATCATTTCCTTTTTGTCCACATTTATTCATGTTCTTTTGTGCAATATCCTCCAATTCCACCTCCAAGGACACATCCTTTCTGGATTTTGCACTATTTCCCCCACCTCATTCTGTGTTAAAACTGACCCATCCTCAGAATAACACCCATCAATTAAAGACCCAAGTTCCTTTTTTACATCTCAATGCCCTTGAAAATAATAGATTTCTGTTTGCACAAATATCTCGTGCACTCTTACAAGTCAGGAAACAATTTCTTGGGAAATGGGTGAGGAAATTCACCTAAAATTCTCTGGGAATAATGTGTTTTACATATAATACTAAAGACACAATCCACAGAGGAAATAATTGATAGGGTGGACTACATTAAAATTAAAAATTTCTGTTACAGTTAGAAGATGAATAAGTTCTGGAGATCTAATGCACAGCATTGTGATTTAAAAAATACACAAAATTTTTACTCCGCAAAGGACAATATCAAGAGAATTAAAAGACTTAACATAGACTAAAAAAATTTTTAAAAGATACATCCAATAAAGATCTGCTATCTAAAGTATATAAGAACACTTAAAAGTCAATAGTAGGAAAACTAAGAACCTGATTTAAAAATGGGCCAAAAATCTTAACAGATATCTCACCAAAGAAGATATACAAACAGCAAATAGTCCTTTGAAAAGATGCTCCACATCATATATCATTAAGAAATTTCAAATTAAAACAACAATGAAATATCACCACACACCATTTAGAAAGGCCCAAGTCTGGAACATGGACAACACCGAAGATTGACAAGGTAGTAAAGCAACAGGAAATCTTTTACATTGCTGGTGGGAATGCATAGTAGTACGGCTACTTTGGGAGATAGCTTGGCGGTTTCTCACAAAATTAAACCTACACTTACCATAAAACCCAACAACCAACATCCTTGGAATTTACCCAAAAGTGTTGAAAACATATGCCTATACGTACACCTACACAGGGATGCTGATGGCAAGTACATTCATAATTGGTAGATCTTGAAAGCAACCAATATGTCTTCCAACAGGTAAGTAAATTGTGGTCCTGAAGACTATAGAATATTATTCAGCACTAAAAATAAATGAGTTATTCGGCCATGAAAAGTCACTGAGGAACTTTTAATGTATATTACTAAGAGAAAGAAGCCAATCTGAAAATGCTACATTCTGTGTGACTCCAAGTAGATGACATTCTAGAAAAGGTGAAACTATGGAGACAATTGAAAACATCAGTGGTTGCCAGCAGTGTGTTTGGTGGAAATAGACAGAGTAAGAGAATTTTTAGGGCAACAAAACCACTCTGTATGATATTATAATGAGAGATAGATGTCATTATATATTTGTCCAAACTCATAGGATGTATAAAACCAAGAGCCAACACTAAGGTAAAAGTTTTGGATGATTATGATATGTTGATGTACATTTATCCTTGGTGGAACAAAAAAATAAATAAAAACACCACTCTGGTGAGTGATGTTGGTAATGAGGGACTCTATGCATGTGGGGAAGCAAGGGGAAATCTCTGTACCTTCTTCTCAATTTTGTTATAAACCTAAAATCACTCTAAAATGTAAAGTCAAACAAATCTTTGGGAACAAGGTGACCATCTCTCTTTGAAGGAAATGCAGAGGTTGGGTGTGTTGTATTGAAGGCTTGTGGTTTTTGTTTGTGGCTGTTTATTTGGGCCAGGGTTTTTGCATAAATTTATTTGTTCCAAAACATTTATCAAGTGCCAACCATGTAGGAGGACTCATCCTATGTATAAATAATCAACCTTGGTAAACTTTGAACTATAAATGTGTGTGTGTGTGTGTATTAGTGCAGGTAGTTTGCTCTAAAACAGCAAGTCCCCTTGCCAATCCTTGACTGGGAATCAGGAGTCTAGCATCCTATTTCTGGATCAATTGGCTACTATCCAAGGAAACTTTGTTGTTCAACTCACTTTGCTTGCCTCAACCTCTAATATTCAATAACCATATTTCTGTGTAAAAAATAATAAAATGCCTTATGTTTATGATTTCACTTAATTTTTATATCTATCCTGGGAGAAAGCATTACAATCATGTAAATGTTACAGATGAAGAAATGAAATCTCAATGACTATGAATTTTGTAAGATTTCTGGGTCTTTAGCCTAGCTTCTTCCACTGTACTTCATTGCCTTCTAGCCCAAATTCTAGGAGTCTGTGTAGCTCCAACTTAAATAAATTGAAAAGAGGGCATCTGGGCGGTACAGTCGGTTGAGTATCTGACTCTTGGTTTCAGCTTAGCTCGTGATCTCAGGGTCATGAAATCAAGCCCTGAATTGGCTCCATGCTCAGCAAGGAGTCTGCTTAAGACTCTCTCCCTCTACCCCTCCACATCACCCCTGCTAAAATAAATAAATAAATCTTTTTTTTTTTTAAAAACTGGAAAGAGTTAAGTGCCCACTTATATATCAAACTTATTTCCAGTAAGTTATATATTCAAAAATCTTACACAAAATACAAGATACTATGAAGAGCTATTTATGAGCCTCCGAAGTAGAAAACATACATATGATCATGACTTTGAAGGCTTAAAGTATATGAAATTAATACATGAACCCCCCCAAAAATGACAAAAACATACATTTTTAAACAGTCCTAAACTGAATGATTATGACAAGAAGAAAACATATACATACCTCAGGTAAAAACACAGCAGTGTTTACAATTGGACAATGGATAGGGACAAGGATAGAAAGAGCTGACAGGATTGCTGAAAACTTAAAGTAGTTGGAAAACTATTCATTTTATTATCATATGTCACATGGAATTAGATACTGGGGAAAGAGTGAATTGTGGGTTTGAGAAAAAATGAGTATGGATGTTATTTATTCCAAGAGATACAATGCAAGAATGGAAGAATTTCCATACTGGGTCAGGGAAGGTGATGTTGTAATTTTCAACATCTGCATTATTCTTCTGCTTTCAATATAAGTATGTTCCCTCCTTACACATGCACCTGTTATTTTCATAATGTCTTGTCAACCCAAAGTACAGCAAATAACATATTTTAAAATGTTACATAGTCCGGTCTGAATACAAACCTCCAATTGAGAACACCACGAGGGCAAGCAGAGAACTAGCCATCCCCCACAAACTAAGCACTTGTCCTTATGTGTGCTGTATTTTAAAGATATTTTCATGAATAACTTTGATATTTCTACTCAAGGATGATGGCAATGGCTATTTTCTTATATTCTGTTTAGATATCCCTTGGGCCAATAGATTTCTTCTTAAAAAATAACATACAAAATATTTAGAGCTTGAAATATTAAATATATTGATTTATAACACACATGATGAATTGGATATGTGGGCCAAACTAATTCATTCTATTTAATAAATGTAGTAAGCTTCACAATCTCTCTTGCACAACATTCTTAGACATTTTGACAACTTTTAGGCTCTAAGGATTAGCTACTTAATAGTCTTCACTTACTGAAGTAAAACAGGGAAATTTCCACTGAACTTAATTTTCATATTTCATTGGGAGAAAAGTTGTCTCCTCATCAGCATTCACATTTTATCTTGCTGCAACTAATTTTTAACAAATACTAGTAAATGAAAATGTCATCTATTTACTCAGTGCCTAATCGAGTATCTGAAAGATATTCATTATAAGTCCAACAAAAAGTCCAAATAAAAGAAAATATTTGAAGGCCTCAAATTATAGCAATCCTCAATTTTCCAATTATTTCCAAAGCTCTATAGCTAGGTAAGCCATCTTCTGGCACATTCAGTGAGCTTTACAAGATTATACAGGAAATGCACCCTGGATTAAGCCATGCAAAGGCAAAACAACCTGCCTTCCAGTTCTCTAATGTGAATTCAATCATTCCTCTGTTAGGCAGTGGGTGGTTTTGCACAATTTATTAGTGAGAAGGGAGCAGTCATGTTTTTCTAGTAAGTTTGAAGGCAAAATGAAACACTGTTCAGTATTTCTAATGAAAATAATCACCATATCAGGGATGGTCATCAAAAATAATTAGCATCTACAGCAGGAGTGCTGACCAGCTAGAACAGACACGGATCTGAACTAAACCAGTGAGAACAGGCTGAAGAAATGCAGGTATAGCCAAAGTCAGGATGGACTGCCCATGGCCAGATTGATCAGAATACATATAATTTTATTCCCTCCTGCCACTCCACTAAAATACAGTATAAGGAATCATTTTCAAAAACAAACAAACAAACAAAACACACACACACACACACCTAAATATGGAGAGCAAACAAAAATGGTAACAATAACAGAAGCTCATAAGCAAATGGATAAGTGGTCTTCTCCTCTTGTACACATAGTGAGATTATACATCCTTGTCCCTTGAGGTTAGGGGTTCCATGAGACTAGATTTACCCAATAAACTAGTGAGCAGAAGTGACATGTGTCCTTCCAGATGGACACTTTTAATCACGAGTTTGTTTCTCCACACCTGACTTCCTAGCTCTGGTGATCACAGAAGCACATGCTAATATGGAGTTAAGGTATTAAGTTATAATGAAGAGAATTACCTGGATAGGTAATGGACATAGCTACCAATATTTTAGAGGCAATTTTTTTTTCTAGCCTAATCTACCCTATCCCTTTGACATCTGCAGATTTCCCAACAGACATGTAAACAAGACCACACTTGTCTAATCATGAGAGAGTCCCCTTGACAAACTCAGATATAATTCAATTTTCACTCCCTACTCTTAAATATTAGCACATAACTGTGAATCAGGGATTACAACTTATCTAAAATAAATAACATGAAAAAATTATATCCACAAGCATAAAAAAAGCAACGTTCACTAAATAACGTTTTTCAGAGAGAATAAAATAATAATAAAAAAAAATTCTAATGAGCATCTCAACAAGGCCTAAGAAGACCAAAAAAAAAAAAAAAAAAGCTATGTTTTGAGGAAAAAAGATTGACATATATAAACCTAAAATCTGATTGCAAGAAGGAAAACCTCAACAAAAATGCTGAAGAATTAAGTTTAGGACATTTCCCAGAAAGCAGAGTAAAACAATGGAAATTAGAAGAGGAATTCAAGAGGACACGTTCTAGAAATTCAAACAACAAAGAAAATGGAGGACAATCAACAGTGAGAGAATTCAAGAATATTTCCCCAGATGGACAGGAGTTTCTATATAGGAAGGGCCACTTGTTCCCAGCACAAAAGATCTAATTGTCTCACATCAAGGGATATCATGATGAGATTTCAGAACACAATGAAAGAGATATCAATGTATATCTGTTCACTATACATTTTTTTTGTTTGATTTCCTTAAATAAGGTTTGTTACAGGCTTTTAATTTTATTGTTTTGTAGTCAGAGAACTCATACTTTGCTAAAATTACTTATTACTGATATTTGCTTTGTAATATGATATGTGAGCTCTTTTGTAAATGTCTTATGTATGCTTTAAAAGAGTGTTTATCCTTTAGTCATTACTTCATGATGCTACTTGTAAATCTATCTACTTGGCCATATTCATTTATTAAGTCAAGCTTGTGGAAGTCTGTATTTGGAACTGATGTAATAAGTAACCCTCGTTTCTTCTTATGAGGTTAGAACTAATTAAAATATAAGCACAAATGTCAGACAGATAAAAATAAAAATACCAGCTATTTTACAGTTAACTAACCTAGAGAATGTGCTCATAAATGATATCTAACATTTCATCCAGAAATTACCATTAAGTCAGAAGTGTAGGTAGAAAACTTCCATGCAAAAACAGTTGGCCTCAGCTCATGTCATAGAGAAGAGAGGGAAAAATTCACCCTCACTGTGGAAAAGCAAATCTAAAACAGTTAGAAAACCCTAAAAGGTCAACATTCTGGTTTTTCCTTCCCAACCTGCTAGGCAGAGCAATGTGTTCTCTTTCCATGTGAAGGAACTGGTGAAGTAGGGCAAAGAGATGTGAGGAGTGTTACTAGAACCATGGTAAGAAGGCAATGGGGTTCTCCCAGAGACTCTAGTTATCAAGTCATCCATATATATCTGCACTGGCTTTCATCTGCTTGAGCCATCTGTTACTGAGACAGTGGGGTTAAAATCCCCCACTGACTGTGGAGGTGTCCATTTGCTATTTTTCTCCAGTTACTTTCCTTCATTGACATTTCTTTATTTTAAGGGTGTTAAAGGTATTGAATTATTTCTCTTGTTATTATGTAATGAACTTCGTTCTCCTTCTAAATGCTGAAAACCCATTTTCTTTTCATTAATATAATGACATCAGCTTTCTTTTGGTTATTGGTCTCCTGGAGTATATTTTTACAAGCATTTACTCTCACCCTTGCTGAATCATTTTATTTTAGTGTGTTGCTAGATATTTTTTAAAATCTAAATTGAGTGTCTGTTCCCTAATTTGATTTAGTTCATTTCACTTAGAGATTACTAAATTATTTGCATATGGTTCTAACATATGATTTTGGGTTTTCTATTTGCCAGACATTTTTGTTTGTGTGTTTGTTCTTTCCTGACTTCCATTAGATTTTATTAATCCCCTTTTCTTCAGTAGATTAGGAACATATATATTCCATATTAATTATTTGCTAAGTTTTGAAATTTTTATATTTAAATACATCACTGTCCTGACAAAAACTAAATATTTCTCACTTCTTCCCAAATAACAAATACTTTAGAATGTTTTAATATTTACATGTATTTCAATCATACTCTGTTTTCACCCCCTAAGTTAGTCTTCTATTGTTTTTTCAACCAACACACTTATATACAGTAAGCTAGATGTTAGCCAGGTTTTTTTTTTTTATCACAACTGTAACTTCACCCCACTCCTTCATTTGGCTTAGTTTCTTAGATTTTTTCACATACTCTTTAATAATGCATTTAGAATTGTTTGGGGGAGCATTAAAAATATTTACTCTTTGTTTAAAAAGCTTTATGTATTCCACACAGTTTAACTCTGTATAGAATTCTGCATTCCTTCGTGTTTAGAATTAAATCTTCATATTTTATTATTTATGATTGTTCTTGATAATTAATTGAATATTCTTTGTTTCTGTTGAGGTGAATCTGTCTTTTCCCTGGATACCTTAAAAATTTTCTCTTTGGGAACTTCTGTGTAAGACAGTGGAGTATGAGGACCCTAAGTTCACTTTGTCCCATGGATACAACAAAATAACACTCACATCAGTGTAAATAACTGAGAAAATGACCCAAAGACTGACAGAACTCCACAATTCAATGTTGTTAAAAGGCCACATTGAAGAGGATAGGAAGGGTAGAGAAGGGTTGGGGAGTTAAATGCCACGGGTCTGACCACAAGTGTGAGGGAGCCATGGATGATGGACATAGAGAGAGATGAAAAACATTCTATCACACCAAGGATACTGCATGGCAAAGACAATAGCATTTGGTTTTAAAAATCCAGGGACTGAATTTTGTGAATTCTTACAACCAGTGGGACTTAAGGCCTGGAATTATAAAAATCAGCAGCCTCAGCTCTGGGAGAGCCCAGAGGGTGAAAGGAAGTGGAGCCCATGCCCTTTAAGGGACAGCACTAAAAACAGCAAGCAGAGCTACAGCATAGAAGCAGTAGTTCGAAAAACACCTGGAGCATACAGGAAAGAGAGTTATTTACTAATTTCAGAGTTCCCTGAAGGACTTCTCCAGGAACAAAGGACCTGGCAACGACCATTTCCCTCTCTTGCCCCCAGGATAAACATATGGCCACCTGCAGGGACCAAGACAGCACAAGCATTTACTATTAACTTACTTACGTCACGATCTACCCCCCTCTAGCAGGGCCTGCCTCAGTCCCAATGCTGAAGCTCCTCCCCCAAGAAGACCTGTGCAAACCTTGCCAACACTGAGTCTCCAAACTGCATGCTTCACAGGACCTCAGTCCTGGTGGCAGCAGCTGGACACCTCCCACTGAGGACAAGTGGACTGTATACATGCACTTTGCAGAGTGACCCCAGTCAGCTCCAGTATCAGTGGCAACTGGGCATCCCCTATGGAAGAGAGCAGCACCACCTTGTTAAAAGTGCATGCCTTGGGGCGCCTGGGTGGCTCAGTGGGTTAAGCCGCTGCCTTCGGCTCAGGTCATGATCTCAGGGTCCTGAGATTGAGTCCCGCATCGGGCTCTCTGCTCGGCAGGGTGTCTGCTTCCCACTCTCTCTCTGTCTGCCCCTCTGCCTACTTGTGATCTCTGTCTGTCAAATAAATAAATAAAATCTTAAAAAAAAAAAAAGTGCATGCCTTGCCCACTACTTTCAAGAGCAAGAGACATAACTGACTTTCCTAACACACAGAAATAGGCAGTTAGACAAAATAAGGACAGAGGAATATGTCCCAAATGAAAGAATAATACAGAATCACAGCAAGAGACCTAACTGAAACAGAAATAATATGCCTGATAAGGAATTTAAAGTAGTGACCATAAAGATACTCACAGACTTGAGAAAAGAGTAGAAGACATCATCAAAAACCCTTAACACACAAAAAAATGAATCCTAGATGAAGGATACAATTATTGAAATTAAAAATACACCAGATAGGATAAGTAGCAGGTTAGAAGAAACAGAAGAACAGATCAGTGACCTAGAGGACAGAGTAATGGAAAATAAAAAAGATGAGCAAGTGAGAGAAAAAAAAAATTATTCAAAATGAAAATAAACTTAGGGAACTCAATTACTCCATCAAGCATACCATTCACATTATAGGGATACCAGAAAAAGAGACAGAAAAGGGGGAAGAAAATTTATTTGAAGAATAGCTGGAAACTTCCTGATTTGGAAGATGGAAACAAATTCAGATCCAGAAAACACAGAGATCTCCGAACAAAAATCAACCTAAGGAGGTCCACACCAGGACACACAGTAATTAAAATGGCAAAAAGCAGTGGTAAAAAATTTAAAAAGCAAAAAGAGAAAAGAAAACAGTTATGTACAAAGGAAAACCCATAAGACTATCAACAGTTTTTTTAAACAGAAACTTTGCAGGTCAGAAGAGAGTGGTATGATATATTTGAAGTGCTAAAAGGAAAAAATCTGCACCCAAGAATATTCTATCCAGCAAAAAATATCAATTAGAATAGAAAGAGAAAGAATTTTCCAGAAAAAAGTTAAAGGAATTCATGCCCACTAAACCAGCCCCATAAAATATGTTATGGGGGACTCTTTGAGTGGAAAAGAAAAACCAAAGTAAGAGTAAGAAAAGCAGGAAGGACAAAATCGGTAAAAATAAGTATATCTGTAAAAATCAGTCAAGAAACTCACAAAATAAGAAGTATGACACCATATTCTTAAAACATGGAGAAGAGGGAGGTAAAGAATGAATTCAAACTTAACCATCAACTTTAGACTGCTGTATACAGATGTTATATACAAATCTAATGGTAACAGCATATCAAAAACCAGTAATAGATATGCAAAGGGTAAAGAGAAAGGAATCCAAGTATATCACTAAAGAAAACCAACTTATGGAGAGAGAAGAGAGCAAGGGAAGAAAGGAACAGAGAAGATCCACAAAAAAAAAAAAAAATGGCAATATATAACTTTGAATGTATATGGGCTAAGTGCTCCAATCAAAAGACATAGGAGCTCCTAGGTGGCTCAGTCAAGTCAGTTAAGTTAAATATGACTCTTGATTTCAGCTCTGGTCATGATCTCGGGATTATGAGGCTGTGTCCCACATGGGGATCTGCACTGGGCATGGAGCCTGCTTAAGATTCTCTCTCACTCTTTTTCTCTCTCTCTCAGCCCTTCCCCATCTCTCCCTAAAGGGGAAAAAAAG
This sequence comes from Enhydra lutris kenyoni, assembly GCF_002288905.1. Classification (NCBI taxonomy): domain Eukaryota; kingdom Metazoa; phylum Chordata; class Mammalia; order Carnivora; family Mustelidae; genus Enhydra; species Enhydra lutris. The sequence goes on from NW_019154099.1 coordinate 46,135,308, forward strand.
ATATAGGGTGATGGAATGGATAAAAATACAAGACCCATTTATGTGCTGCCTACAAAACACATGCCTATTGAAAGTAAGGAGATAGAGAAACATTTATCTTGCAAATACATGTGAAAAGAAAACTGGGGTAGCAATACGTAATATCAGACAAAATCAATGTTAAAGCAAAGACTGTCACAAGAGAAAAAGAAGTACACTATATAATCATTAAGGGGACAATCCAAAAAGAAGTTATAACAATTGTAAATATTTATCCACCCAAAAAGGGAATACCCAAATACATAAAATAGTTAATAACAAAATAAAGGAACTAAAACAATAATAGAAATACAGTGATAGTAGGGGACTTTAACACCCCACTTTCATCAATGCACAAATCATCTAAACTGAAAAATCAAGAAGCAATTGTATTGCTTTTATTGACACCCTGAACCAGATAGATGTTTATATAGATAGATAGATAGATAGATAGATAGATGTATATATATATTCAAGTTTACTTTTTAAAAGATTTATTTGAGAGAGAGCACAAATGGGGGGAGAATCAGAGGCAGAGGAAGAAGAGGCTCCCCACTGAACAGGGAGTTGACATAGGGAGAAGGACCCTGCAGATTATGACCTAAGCCAAAGGCAGATGCTCAACAAACTGAACCAAGAAGTCAACCCTGATATATTCAGAACATTCCATCCTAAAACAGAATACACATCTTTCAAATGCATACAGATCATTATCCAGAATATATTACATATTAGGTCACAAAATAAGTCTCAACGAATTCAAAAAGATCAAAGCTATACGATGCATCTTTTCTCGACACAACACAACAAAATGAGAAATCAACAACAAAAAAATTTTGAAAGACCACAAATATATGGAGGTTAAATAATATGCTACTAAATAATGAATGTCTCAACCAAGAAATCAAAGAGGAAATGCAAAGGTACCTGGAGACAAACGAAAACATAATCATCCAAAATCTTTGGGATGCAATAAAGCTGTTCTAAGAGGGACGTTTATAGCAATACAGACCTATCTCAAGCAGCAAGAAAAGTCTCAAATAAACAACTAAATAAACAATTAAAAGGAGCTAGGAAAAAAAAAAAAAGCCCAAATCTAGTAGAAGGAAGAAAATGATAAATATTAGAGCAGAAATAAATGATATAGAAATGAAAAAAAGAAAAGGAAAGAAAAAGATTAATGAAACCAGGAGCTGGTTCTTTGAGAACCAGCTACATTCATCAAAAGAGAGAGAGGGAGAGGACTCAAACGAAATAAAAAATGAGAGGAAAAATAAATAACATTAAGGAAATACAAAAGATAAGAGAATACTATGAAAAATTATATGCCATCAAACCGGACAACCTTAAAGAAATGGATAAATTCTTAAAACTGTGATGTTCTAAAACTGAATCAGGACAAAATAAAAAATTTGAACACTGATTACCAATGATGAAATTGAATCACTAATCAAAAAACTCTCAAAAAACAAAAGTCCAGGACCAGAAGCCTTCACAGGTGAATTCTATCAAACATTTGAAAGAGTTAATACTTCTTAATCTCAAACTATTCTAAAAAATAAATAAAAAAGTGAAAGGAAAGCCTCACACTTCAGTCTATGAGGTCAGCATTATCCTGATCAAAGCCAGAAAAAAACACCACAGAAAAAGAGAACTACAGGCTAATACCTATTATGAACATAGATGCAAAAATCCTCAATAAGATATTAGTAAACAGAATCCAACAATACATTAAATAAATCATTTATCATGATCTAGTGGGATTTATTCCTGAGATACAAGGGTGATTTGATATTCACAAATCAATGGGATACATCACACTAATAAGATAAAGGATAAAAACCATATGATCACTTGAAGTGAAGCAGAAAAAACATTTAACAAAGTACGTCTATTCATATTAAAAACACAACAACAAAAAAGCAGGTTTAGAAGGAACAGACCTCAACATAATCAAGGCCTTATATGAAAAACCCACATCTAACATCATAACGAGGAAAAACAGTATTTTCCCTAAGGTCAGGATCAAGACAGAGATGACCACCCTCACCACTATTATTGAACATAGCACCGGAAGTCCTAGCCACAGCAATAAAAAGAGAAAAGAGAAGGGGATGCCTGGGTGGCTCAGCCAGTTAAGTGTCTGTCTTTGGCTCAGGATCCCTATGTCCCTCCCTGCTGGGCAGGGAGCCCACTCCCCCTCTCCTTCTGTTCCCCTCCCCTACCTGTGCTGCCCCCGACCAATCTTTCACAAATAGATAAATAAAATCTATTTTAAAAATTTCAATTTTTTTTAAAAAGAGAGAAAGAAACAAAAGACATCTAAATTGATAAGGAAGAAATTCATTTGCATTTCACATGGTACTATATATAGAAAACCTAAAGACTACCAAAAACACGAGAATGATAAATGTATTCAGCAAGGTTGCAGGATATAGACTCAATGCACAGAAATCCATTGCATTTCTATACACTAATTACAAAGAAGCAGGAAAAGAAATTAAGAAAACAATCCCATTTACAACTGCACTAAAAATAATAAAATACCTCAGAATAATCTTAACCAAAGAGATGAAAGACCTGTGTTCTTAAAAACTATAAAATGTTGATGAAAAAATTTGAGGATGACTAAACAAAATGAAAAGACATTTCATGCTCCTAGTTTTGAAGAACAAATATTGTTAAAATGTCCTTACTACCCAAAGCAACCTACACTTTTAATGCAATCCCAATCAAAATACCACAGCATTTTTCACAGAACTAGAACAAACAATCCTAAAATTTGTATGGAGCCACAAAAGACCCCAAATAGCCAGAGTAATCTTGAAAAGGAAAAACAAAACTGGAGGTATCACAATTCAAAACTTCAAGTTATATCACAAAGCTACAGTAATTAAAACAGTATGGTACTGGCACAAAAATAGACACATAGTTCAGTGGAACAGAATAGAAAGCCCAGAAATGAAACCACAATTACATGGTCAATTAATCTTTGACAAAGGAGGCAAGAATATGCGATGGGAAAAAGATAGTATAGGGAAAACTGGACAGCTACATACAGAAAAATAAAACTGGACTACTTTATTACACCATATACAAAAATAAACTCAAAGTGGACTGAGGACCTAAATGAGAGCCATGAAACCATAAAAATCTTAGAAGAGAACACAGGCAGTAATTTCTCTGACATCAGCCATAACAGCCATAACAATATTTGTCTAAATATGTCTCTTGAGGCTAGGGAAATAAAAGCAAAAATAAACTATTGGGACCATGTCAAAATAAAAAGCTTCTGCACAGAAAAGAACAAAACAAAAAGGGTAACTTTATTGAATCAGAGAAAATATTTGCAAATGATCTATCTAACAAAGGGTTAGTATCCAAAATATATAAAGAACTTACACAACTCAACAACTAAAAAAACAAATTTGTCAAAGATTAATTGACTACAATTAAAAGTGGGCAGAGGACATGAGCAGGTATTTCTCCAAAGAAGACATACAGATAACCAACAGACACAAAAAAGATGCTCAACATCATACATCATCAAGGAAACACAAATCAAAAACTCCTTACATCAGTCAATTTGGTTAGTAACAAGAAGACAAAAAATAACAAGTATTAGTGAGGATATGGATAAAAAGGAATCTTCATGCAGTATTGGTGGGAATGCAAACTGGTATAGCCACTGTGGAAGACAGTATGGCAGTTCCTCAAAAAATTAAAGATAGAATTATCCTATAATAAAGGAATGGGTCTACCGGGTATTTATCCAAATAATATGAACTAATTTGAAGAGATATATAACCCTTATATTTATTGCAGCATTATTTACAATAGGCAAACTATGGAAGTAGCCCCAGGTATTCATCTATGGATGAATGGATGTCCTTTTTTGATAAATATGTAGTGTGTGTATGTATATATTTATACATACATACAGTGGAATATTACTGAGCCATGAAAAGGAATGACATCTTGCCACTTACAACATGTGTGGATCTAGAAAGCATAATGCCAAGCGAAGTAAGTTAGTCAGAGAAAGAAATACCATATGATTTCACTCATATGTGGAATTTAAGAAACAAAACAAATGAACAAAGGAAAATAGAGAGAGAGAGAAGCAAGCCAAAACACAGACTCTTTACTGCAGAAAACAAACAGATGGTTACTAGAGAAGAGGTGGGAGGAGGGATGGATAAAATAGGTGAAGGAGATTAAGAATACACTAATCTGGGACGCCTGGGTGGCTCAGTTGGTTAAGCAGCTGCCTTCGGCTCAGGTCATGATCCCAGCGTCCTGGGATCGAGTCCCACATCGGGCTCCTTGCTCATCACGGAGCCTGCTTCTCCCTCTGCCTCTGCCTGCCATTCTGTCTGCCTGTGCTTGCTCTCTCTCCCTCTCTCTCTCTGACAAATAAATAAATAAAATCTTAAAAAAAAAAAAAAGAATACACTAATCTTGGCACACCTGGGTGGCTCAGTGGGTTAAAGCCCCTGCCTTCGGCTCAGGTCATGATCTCAGGGTCCTGGGATCGAGCCCTGCATCAGGGTCTCTGCTCAGCGGAGATCCTGCTTCCTCCTCTCTCTCTCTCTGCCTGCCTCTCTGACTACTTGTGATCTCTATCAAATAAATAAATAAAGTCTTGAAAAAAATGCACTAATCTCGATAAGCACTGAGTAATATATGGAATTGTTGAATCACTATATTGTACAGCTCTAACTAATATAACACTATATGTTAACTACCCTGGAAATAAAATGTAAAATGAATTAATGAAACTGAATTTGAGGAACTAAATAGACATATTGCAAAGAGACATACAAATGGCCAACAGATGCATGAGAAAGCTAAGTGCTAAACATCACTAATCATCAGAGAAATGCAAATCAAAAACACTATGAGATGTCACCTCACACCCATTAGGATGGCTACTATCAAAAAGACAACAAATGTTGGTGAGGATGTGGAAAAATAAGGGAACTCATGTGCACCATTCATAGGATTGTAAATTGGTTTGCTCACAGTGGAAAACCGTATAGAATTCCTTAAAATATTAAACATAAGACTACCATATGATGCATCAATCTCGCACCTGGGCATATAACCAAAGGAAATTAAAACAGGATCTCAAAGAAATATCTTTACCCTCATGTTCATTGCCTCATTATTCACAACCACCAAGATAAGGAAACAGCTTAAGAATCCATTAATGGGAAAATATGTGGTATATATACACACAATGGAATACTCAGCCATGAGAAAGAAGAAAATTGTGCCATGAGACAAACAGGAACATTATGCTAAGTGAAATAACTCATAGAAAGACAAATACTGTATCATATCATTTATATGTGAAACCTAAAAAAGATTAATCTCAGAAACAGTAGAGTGGTCATTACCAGGGACTGGGGGTAAGCAGTGGTGAGGGAAATGGGGAGATGGTCAAAGGATATAAATTTCCAGGTATAAGATAAATAAGTTCTGGTGATCTAGTGTGAAGCATGGTGATTATAGCTATAATACTATATTATTATATACTTGAAAATCACTGAGAGATTGGATCTAAAATGTTCTCACCACAAAAAAGAAATGGTAATTATGTGACATGATGAAGAGGTGTTAGCTAAAACTATGGTGGTAATCATTTGCAATATTTAAGTATTTCAAATCAGTGTGTTGTATACTTTAAACTCACACAATATTGTATATCAGTTACATCTCATAAAATATGGGGGAAGAAAAACTGAATTAGAGAAAATTTTTTATAATTTTATAATTTTCTGTACTCACTTAAATTCTCAATTTATTCATTCACCTAATTATTACCAAATGCCTACTAGGTGAACACAGAAATTAATGAGGGATACCCTACTCTAAAGAAAGGCAGCTATAGACTATCAGATTTCAAATACCCCTAAAGCTCATGAAAGTACATATATATATAAAGTTATATCAGATTTTTTTTCTGTACCAATATCTACTCTTTGAATCATTTGTAGTAATGTGTGCCTTAGTTTTCCTAACCCAATTTGCTAATAACATTTATTTTTTATTCATTGTACAGATTAATATTTTGTGAATAAATATGTACACATTTTCTTAATATTCCCACAAAATTACCTCATAAAAGTGGAATTATTGGGTTAAGGAAACATATTTAAAAAACATTTTTATTTATTTTGGCAAATGCCCTAAAAAGGGGGTTGTATCCTTGACAAAACTATTATCTCAGGGGTGCCTGTGTGGCTCAGTGGGTTAAGCCTCTGCCTTCAGCTCAGGTCATGATCTCAGGGTCCTGGGATCAAGCCCCACATTGGGCTCTCTGCTCAGCAGGAAGCCTGCTTCCCCCCTCTCTCTCTCTGCCTGCCTCTCTGCCTGCTTGTGATCTCTGTCAAATAAATAAATAAAATCTTTAAAAAAAAACAAAACAACAACAACAAAAAAACTATTATTTCCTCTCTGCCTTACCTTTGTCACTGGACATTAGATAATTGATATGATGTGTAAAATGGTATTTATTTTCTTTCCAACAAAGAAAGCTTTTCATTATTTTCTTAGAGATAAATTAACTTTTTATCTTGTAAATATCCATGTACTTTCTTTCACCACCTTTCTATCGGGATTTTTGTTGTTTTCTTATGGATTCTAAGAACTCTTTCTGCGTTAAAGACATTGCTGCAAAATGCACGGCAACATTTTCTCCACTACGCTACTTGTCCCTGTACTTTACTTTTTCATGTTGCACAGAGATTATTTTTTTAAGATGTTAAAGCTATTACTCTTTTATTTTACAGAGTCTGCCCAAAAATCTACATGCTTTCCCCCACCTACACATAAATTAAAAAAAAAAAAAAAGTGTATGATTTGTCTGCTTTCTCATTATTTATACTTAAGTCTTTGGTCTTATAGACACTTCTTTTAGAGAATTCTCTGGTATAAATATCTACCTCATTTTCCAATTACTTAATCAATTAGTCAATACTGTATTTTGACTAACCCTTCTTTCTCACTGAAAATGCTGTCATTTCAAAGTTCCGTAAAACCGAAGTCATGTCTAAAGTCATCCAGCCAGACTGTGGCAGAGCCAATGTTTGACTGCAAGTTCAGTGCTTTATTTGTGTAGTGGCAAAGAGCATGGTGCTGGGATCAAAGAGAACCACATTTGACTGAGACACACCTGGGATTTCACTACAACCACATTACCTTGAGTAGAGTACTACTCCAGCTCCTAATCTATTTAATTATCTACCTATCTAATTAATAATCTAATTAATTCTACCTACCTCATTCAACTGTGTAAAATCACATCCTCCAACTTACTCATTCAGTGATATTTATTAAAAAGTACACTATGTAATAGACATTTTTAGACCATTTGTAGAGACAAATTATTTGACTTTGTTGAATTCAAATAATGACCTATAATCCACTCCCAGCATGTCAATCTGCCCTACACACTCATCATTGGTAGAAAAGATTGGCTTTATTTTTTTTTTTAAAGACTCAAAGTATGAAGAAAAAGTCCATAAGTGCATAGTGTACATTCAGTCACCAATGGCTGTCTGACAGAGGTAGAAGGGAAATTTTGTAAATGAGTGACCATATTAAGAATTAATTCTTGCCCAAGTAATTTTCCTTATTAAAAATAGAGAATAAATTATCTTTGAACATAATCTTCACTGTTCAGTGAAGCTAAGAGAATTTTTTAGGTATGTGGCTAGATTAAGGGGAGAGAGAGGAAAAAAATGCCCACATTTCCCTGTCACAAGGAAAAGGCTAGCATATGCATGGTAAAAAAAAGCAGCTAATGGGACACTTGGGTGGTCTAGTCAGTTCAGTTAGGCCTCTGACTTGATTTCTGCTCAGGTCATGGTCTCAGGGTCTTTGGATCATGGAGTGTAGGGCTCTGCACTCAGAGGAGAGTCTGCTTGAGATTCTGCCTTTCCTTCTCCCCCGTCCCTCCCCTCCATGTGCGTGCATGTGTGTGTACCTACTATTTCTGTCTCTAAAATAAATAAATCTTTTAAAAAAACACAGTCCTCTTAGATTCATCACGTTATTTTGATTCAAAATTTTAATTTTGATTCAAAAACAGTTTCCTTGCCACATGAATTCTAATTCTGAGTACTTAGAGTTGCTTAATACACAAAAGTAGCACAAAATCCCAATCTGCGGGATTATGTTCCCAATTTGGGTTAAATGTTGATTTCTTAGTCCCCAGCAAAGTGCTTGGAGTCAGCACAAGTGATCAGAACAGAGACTTCCATATTTGATGCCTGCTTCCCCTGCTCACATGTTACTTAACCCTCCCGCGCTTCAGATTCCTCAGCTATAAAATCAGGCACAGTAACAGTAACGACTGCATGGGATTATCATGTGAATTAAACAAGTTAATATTTGTGAAGTGTTTGGAACACTACTGGCACCCTAGCATGTGCTCTATAGATATTGCCAAATAAATTAACATATGACACTTCCTTTGTGGCGTCTTCTCTGACCAAGCTACATATATCCCTTTTACATACCCCATAGTACCAACCATCAGGCATGTACCCAAATTTTAGTAGTATATTTATTCTTATAATAATATGACTATCTGTCTTCCATCACCAAAGACAGAAGTATGAACTTATTGGCATCTTGTATATTGCTATGATGTATAAAAAGATTATTCAAAGATCACTTTTTCTTTAATATATTAATGTAATAAATTCCCAAACTGATTTTTTTTCTTTTATGGCTCTTTGGTTAATGTTTGGTATAATCTACAAGCTCAGTGAATTAAATCCCTTTAAGAAAACCATCTTTGCATCAAATAATTGTGGGGCTAGCCTTCTTCGCACGCTCAGATTTCTTAACAAATGTCAAGACCACATTGTGATTTGACCCGAGACTGTAGCATTCACTACAAGGCTCTTGAAGGGATCTTTAGTTGTTGTCATATAAGTATCGTCTCAAGGGTCCATCATCTTTAGAACTATTACACTTATTAATAACATCTCTACTCAGATGTGAAAATGACATCTGATTGAAAGTGGGATTACCTGGCTTGCAGACATAAGGTTTAACATCTTTCTACTTACATATTTTTACTCATTTTGATACATCTGAACCCAGACCAGTGGCTGGATTATGAATGAATGAAGCTCAAAAAGGCATAAGAAAAAGCTACTCATGAGTCAAACCCAGATACCTCTTCACGGTGCTTTAGAAAAGAAAAGTAAATCCCTTCAAGCTCAAACTTATACAGTTATCTTGGGAAAAAAAACAAACATTTTTTAATTGCCTAAAGTCCTCATAGCTCCTTGTTAAGCTCTGGCTATATCAAGAAGTATAAAACCATGACTAAAATTTCACACTCTAGTCCCTATTTAAAAAAAAGAAAGAAAGAATCACTAGTTTATTCATCTTGGCTAATGACACAGAAGGGCAAAACAGGTACCCAAACAATGAATAATAATGTAAGAGCTCAGACTGTAAAAATCAATATGTCAGATCAGTAGAGCTGTGCTTCGTTTTAATGTCCTCATCCCTGAATGCGGTAGAGCTTACCTTCTGAATTATACACATGTATTGACCTAATTACATAAATATTGACTTTTTCTTATATGAAGATTTTTTTCAATCTCACTCTAATTACAATGTCAATATATATGGCTGTAGCAACACTGAATTTAAACTTTATTAATTGTGACTGATAGTGGCATGCCATGAGATATTTCAGATGGCCACATGGTCTCAAAACGTTGCAGGTACTACCTAGTAAATAAGTCAGTAATTTCCTACATATATCATAATAAGGTAACTTTCTTTAATAAAATGATTATTTCATCCCCAATAATTTGGGGGCTGGTCTCCTCAGCTTCTCAGGTTTCATAGCACAAAAAGTAATAACCAGGATCTAGATCTTGGTTTATAATTTTACCTACTTTTATTTTTTTTAAGCAAACACTTCATTCTTAACTTTAATCTCCACCCTATTAACAGATTCTTTGCTCTGTTGACAGATGTCTACAACCATCCTCATAACCATGGATGTGTGTAAAGGATATCATTTAATATTTATTATTCTTTGATCTTTTTCCAATAGGGAACGTATACATAGTTCAGTCTAAAACAGAATACAATCAGTATAAGTTCTACTTTTTAAAAATGTCCTAATTATTTCTCCTTACATGGTTTTATTTTCACTAGAAAGATTTCACACAGTTACTGCAATTGTTGTTACATCTCTGAGGCAAGCAATAGTGCCATACCTAAGGACATTTTAATTAAATTTCTTTTTTTTTTTTTTTAAACGAATCAGTGGCATTAGGAAAATATTCCAAGTGCTTTGAAAACCTGAAGAGCTTTTCATTTTGCTCTTGTAATATTTTTGAGAACTCCCACTCAAGGGCCTGCTCTCTCTAATTTAAGAAGAGCAGAAGTGCCTGTGGCACATTAACCATTTAGAGTTGGGCGAACGCATGGGGAAGGCTAGGATAAAACAATGGCGCCAACATTTTGGGTTTAAGAGCTGTTCTAGATACATCATGGGGAGCTGGTCATGCATTATCCTGTGTTTTCTTGTTTGCTTCTGCAGGGATGCCCGAGGACGTGAACCTCAGTGACGTAAAGCAGACCCATCAGACAGGCCGAGGTAGTACGTTAGATAAAACGGGAGCAGGATGTTCCGCAGCAACTGAATCTACGGCATTTATGCTGCTGGGTGTGGTAATGTTCCTTCCTTGGCTTTGGTAACTGAACTCTTCCACCCTGATATACCTGTCTTCTTGGAGTCCTGATTTCTCCCCTGTCTTCACCTGATTGGGATAATAAGTCTTTGTGAATGTAACAATTATATTTATGAAAAGGTATGTCACGCTCACTTCTTATAAGCCAAATGGGAATGTTCACAAAGTATCTAGAAATGATAGGCTGTTTGAAAACATGTCTTCTAGGATTCTAACTTAAGTCTCCTTCAATTATAATGTATTAAACCTGCCAATGTGAAGAGCACAGAAGAGACTTTGCATATGGATTTAGTGTATCTGTAATTTTACTATCTTTGATTCTAAACTCTTTATAAAAGCAAAATGTCTTAAATGGAAAGCATATTTGTAGAACAATGAAAACAGCACATAGTGTTTCTTAAAATATTGAAATTAGAATTCCATTAAATGAATCAAAACAAATGATGGCAAGTAGTATGCATGAATTTTCAAGAGAGTCTTCCATTTTTGCAAGCTATAGGAAGAAATTACTTGAAGTCTGTAAGTTATAGAGTAGATTGTTGAGGAGCATTTCATGTAATTTCATTGAAGCTTGATAAATTTTATCCACTGTAACTTAGCCACAGACAAAACTTAACCTGAGTATTTTGGTGGCATCTGACCTGTATTCTAGTACATTCAAAATGCATCTTTGGTATTGAGGCTCTTTTCCCTCTTTGCCTAATGGATTTAGCCATGTTGTAAACACACATCTGCTCTGGGAATATCTCTAAGAAAGCTATTAATTATTTAGTAAATAACTTGCAAAATGATATATTCATTCATCCTCCAAATATTATTTGCTATTTTCTTAAATCTTGATATTAAATAATTGACTATCTATACATTTCTAAGGTTCCTATGAATATCTAAAGACATGTACTAATACAGAAAATGTAGCACACAATGCTTTAGCTCTTTTTTTACGCACATAAGCAGAACCGCTAATCCACAGTCCCTGATTTCCCAGTTGTGATAAGATGCCTCAGCAGACCCCGATTAGGATATGTCTATCGTTGTACTTAAGGAGGAAGTGATAAGTTAGCTTTTAAGAAGTATCGTAGCCAGTTGGGAACCAGAAAATATTATTAATACAAAGTGACGGAATCGAAAAGAGAAGGGCTGAATTTGTAAATGTTTTAAAAATCAAAGGAATTTGAAATGACCTCTGAGGAAAAGTCAAAGAGGACTCAATCGACGGCAAATATTTGTAAGGTGAAATCAATCTCTCCAAATCAGGAAACAGTATATGATCAAATCATGTTCTCTCATGGGCTCTAAATTAACCAAATGATCTGACAATGGTCAATTTAAACTACGGTATGTTTAAACTGACAAGTCAGATTTTATTGCCTGTTTAAACAGACTTCAAAACTGTGTTATTCTACCTGCCAGGTCTGACTGTCATTTCCATAGGCTTCCATTCCAGATCTTAAGATTTATCCGATGATCTACTTGGTTTATAACTCATTTGCACCACCACGCTCCACAAATTATAAATGTCAACTCATATTTGTCTAATCTTTAAGCTCAGCTCATTATTTAAATAAACATGGAATACGAAGTCACCCATTTGTGACACTCCTGCCCAAGTCATGTTTGGTTTGCTCTGGCAAAACTTCTTTCCCAACCTTAGAGGAATTTGGAAGACAAACTGAAGGGCATAGTTCAGCAGACTAAAATGTTTCTGGATTAAATAATATTATGGGAGATAATTTTCAGTGTGGCAGGAGATTCATAAAAGCAGAGTAGTAACCACATCAATAGTATGAATGAACTTTTTTATCAACTAAATTTTACATCCTCAAATGAGTGTTGTCTACCTTCAGCTAGGCACGCTAGAGACCATACACGTCTTAACATTGCTCCTCTAGCTTAAAACATACATAGGCTTTTAGAATTCCTTTAAGAGCCTAAAGCATATTTTCTAATATTCTCAATGAGGATATTCATTCTTTAATACTCTACTCCATAGTGCTGTATGTTTGACCAGTTCTTCATAATTTAAAACTCTTTCAAATGAAATAGAGTATCCCATTTGACCTTCCTTATCCCAAGAATGGGCTTATTTTTTGGCCAATAAAAACTGCAACACTGAGGGTTTTTTTGGTTTTTTAAATATGTCTCGGAATGCTTTTCTGAAGTCTTCCATAAGTCTAAAAAACTTTGATCAATGGTAAGATTTTTGAATATGTGTCTACTTTCTAAGAGGACTTAAAGGATAACATCCAAATGAATGTATATATTTTACAATATCACTTACAGCTTTATAGTCATATCTTTTGCTTCAGTCATTTAAACAAAGGCTTTTTGTTAAATCTTAGTTATTTCTATATAAATTTATGTGATCCTGGAACAGTGTAGTGTTATGTATGTATTAGAGAAGAATCAGTTAACAATCTGAGCTAACACTTATGTGGCTATAGCACCATGATCAGTGCTTTTATGCATAATCTCCTTTGATGCTCCCAATAACATTATCACCTCCACTGTATCAATGAGGATACTGAGGCATACAAATATTATGTAATTTGTCTGGTGTCATACAGCTCATCATAGTAGAATCAGGTGGGTGAACTTAATGTCTCCAAATAAACTGTATATGATCCTGGTTCAAAGATAGGATAGCTCTGGAACAGTCGTAAAGAATCATGAGGTTAGCAAAAAAATTACTCAGAGGTACTTTAGGTCTCCAAACTTGGATTTAAAAAACAAGTTCAATTTATTGTATCATTATAATTGTGTAATTATAAAGCTGCATACTAGTGCAAAAGCATAAAGAAAAGGAAATGTAAACATGAACTTTTTTTTCAGTACCAGTCATTGCCCTCCCACATGTGGAAAACCCATTTGAACACATCAACCCCCCAAAATAAATCAGCTACCAAAAAAAAGAAAGAAAATACACACATTTTACAACTATCATGAAATTCCTTTTCTGTGCAACTGAAGGGTATACAATATTTCTTTAGCCATAAGGCACAGATGGCATTTAAAAAAAAAAAAAAGGAGGCAGAGAGGAAGGAAGAAGCAGTGAGGAAGGCAGGGAGAAAGGCAGAAAGTGGCAGAATATTATTTTTAAAGTCCTAGATTTGCCTTTTTATCCTCTATTTGTGCAGGAATGTCTTATCAATGAAATAATGTCTGGAGTGTTCTCTTGTCATTAAAGGATAGAAGTTAATAAGCTATTTCTTCCCAAACACTCAGATTTCTCTGAAGTGCTCAATGATGATGCTTTGAAAAGGACTCAATTAATTTATTGCTAATTGTTTTCAATCACTTAAAATATTGTTTCCATCATCATAACCCTTCAGGTACATAAAAAATTGTTTCTTCTTGAGTGAATGAATTCAACCTAGACTTCTGTTATTCTATGAGATATTCACAGAGCAGTCTGTGATATCAGTATTTCTTTATATTGCAAACTTTAGTAGCTTATATAATGACATGGGTTGTATGAAAATTCAGAAATAATTATTAATGTTGTTAAGTATGACTTTGGGCATATAGAGTTTTTCTTTAAATGGAGATTGTTGTATATTAATTATTTCTGATTAAAATATAGATAAAATATCTTGCTCAGGTTGAAAGTCTGCTTTCTTTGACTTTGCTATAATTCCATGGTAACTGAAGTGGTATTATGTCATTATTTTATAAATGCAGATTTAATCTAATACAGTTCTTAAACTATTCACTCTGCTTTCATGTGCAGAAAACTACTAAAGAATTTCTTCACAATATAATTTATCTTCATAGTAGAAACAACAATAATATTTGGAACAGGGAGGGATGGGATGAATATTTCTGGATAAATTTGCAAACATGATGCAAGAGTCTCTCACCTTCTTGTACTTACCAACTGTCACAATGGAATCATCTTTACCATGGAAGATAGGAGGTCACCCATCCCCCAAATTTTTACTTTGCCCACATCAAAGATCAAGAGGAAGAGGAAGAAAAGGAGATAGAAGAATTTTAAATCCCACAGAACTAAAAACAGAATAGTAAAGATTTAAAATAGTAAATAAATAATTAAATATTAAGTCAATAGTAAATATTTAAATATTTGACGACAGAAGGGATAGGATTGACCCATAGGACTAATTTGAGTAACCTGGTAACTAAACTAGTAAATCCCTATTTTTATTAGTTTCCATACCCACTTTTGAGAAGCACTGAACTAGAAGAAAAGAAGCATCTTAGAAGGAAAGCGACAAGGAGGCGCCTCTGATTTCCCTGAGATTACCTAGTGAAGACCAGCAACATAAGAAAGAAAAAGAGCCGATTGCAAGAACAATGCTGTGAGCAGTACAATTTGCACATGTCTTATCCTAGGTCTTTAAGAAATCTAGGCACTGACCAGGTGAAGAATTTTCCAACAGTAGCAGTTTCCTCAGAATGAGGTTGAAAGACCCACATAGAACCAAGAAAGACTCCAACTCCATAACTGTGGTCAAAAGACTTCCAGAATACAATTTACAAAGTCACTGTCCTTTTCCAACTCACCATGCAAGTTCATTGCTCTACCTGCTGCCCAAGAACATACCTTCACACCCTATACACATTTTCTTGCTGTTCTTTTTTTTTTTAAAGATTTAATTTATTTGTTTGTCAGAGAGAGAGCACAAGCAGGGGGAGCATCAGGCAGAGGGAGAAGCAGGCTTCCTGTTGAGCAAGGAGCCTGATGTGAGACTTGAGCACAGGACTCTGGGATCATGACCTGAGCTGAAGGCAGACGCTTAACCAACTGAGCCACCCAGGTGTCTCTGTTCTATTTCTGTTTTAGTTTCTTATCTATAAAATTGAGTTAAGTGTATCTAACTCAAGAGTTAGAGGACTATATAATGCAACATGTTAGGAATTCTCCTGCCTCACTACACGCCTTAATAATTTATGTTTGTTCCTTTCCCATTAAGGCTTCTGTTCAAATGCACATGTTCCCAGGATGTGACATTGACAAAACATATAGTTATGGATTCTGCATGTGGATAAGCTTTTGAATTAGTTTGAAATTGAGTAAGTAGAGTTTGGGAGGGAAAGGAGAAAAAGTGCAGGGAGAACCTCTCCTGCCTGATTTCATATTTCAAGTTTTGCTTAGCTTCATCCTGGCTACAAGGCAATAATGTTGTTGAAAATATATTTAAAAAAATATATGGGGAGTTAGGGAGTGATCTTGTTTTCACTGATTTTAAAGGGCTGTCTCCCTGACCCAGTGTTTACTTGTGAATTGGTCTCTGTGAACAAACTGAAAATCTCAACCTCCCCATCCTGCTTGAAAGCTTACTTGACCAGCATGTTCGGATGGCCATGTTGGCAACTATCCCATGGGACAGAGCACAGCCCAAATAGAGGTGAGAACCAATTGTCAATAAGCAACAGTGCGTTGCTTGATAATGAACTAAGTGTCACCACCAACTTGATATTTCTGAGTTGCCAAATCACTTCCTTAGGTATATGTTGCTAATAAGTGACAAAGCAAGTATTCTAAATTGAATTGAGCCTCAAAATCTTTCTTTCTACTATACCATCCAGTATCCCATGAGCTCAAAACACTTGATTGGTCAGATGATTAGGATGGCCAACTTGTAGATTTTGAAAGTTATTTTTAATTTTTTTCTTATTACATTTACTTTTATTCCCATCTAGTCTCTCAGATATTTTCTTTTTCTTTTGTCTTTCTTTCATCACAAACTTGGCTCTGGTAATAAGGTAAGCATCCTGAAGAGATTCCATATGCTAGATGCCCTAGTGTGGCCATCTGATAGAGAGATTGGCTCAATCACGGATTTAGAATCAGCCAAAAATGCTGGGGAGACCAGAACAAACACAGCTTCAGAGGTTTCGTACTAATTTTCTGTATGACCTCCGGCAACTTCCATACCCTCTTTGAACTACAGTTCCTCATCTGTAAAATAATGTGCTTGAGCTAAATGGGCGATCCCTAAAATCCCTTCTAGATTTCCAGTCTTTAAACAGGAAACCTTGACGAAGCTATAGAGAACATTTATTTACTTGATATCTTCTGTTACAACCTACCATTACTTAATATATAAAAGATGCTTTTAAAAAAGTAGTGGATAAAATGTAATTTTAGTTACAACTTTATGCTTGTGTCTATAATTCAGATTTCTTTATCACACATAGAGATGTGGCTTTTCTACATACGACTGAGTGGGATAATCTTTTTACAAGTAAAGGGAAGAATAGCTAACACAATTGTTCTACAGCTTTCATTCACTGGATAGGACAATACGCCTAAGCAAAGAAATCTATCCTGTCATTAAATACTTAGCAACTAATTGCTTTTTGTTTTAGCTATTCTTACAAGAGATGGGATCTGGCACCTTCACTAATTCAGCTGTGGCATCTCACAATATTTAAAAGCAAATAATAGAGTGACTCCACTGAGAGACCAAAAGATAAAAGGGTGTGGAAGCAAGAGATGAAGTTATAAAAGTTAGTTTGACAGTGTTTTCTCTTCTCGCAGATTTTCCCAGGAGACCCTTTTAAATAGGCCTAAACAAATGTTGTTGCCTCTGATGATTTATTGCAGAACAAGCTGACAGAGCACAGAAGCATGTTATCTGGTCCCCTGTAGTGCAGGGGCTAATTCAGAAAATGAAGAAAAGACCAGAAGTGCTAGCAGTGGGAGCAAATGCTCTGTATCACTCAGCGAGTAAGCAGATGGAAGCTTGGAATCACAGCTTATTTAAAAATACAGCTCTTAAACATGGTGTGTGGGTAATTTTAGCATTTTTTTCTTCATTTATAAAAAAAATTAATGAGAATCTAAAAATTCCATCACAGATGGTGACTGCAATAAATTTATAATAAATATTTTTTACTTTACTACTATTTTAGCTACACATCTATTACAGAATGGGTGTAATGGAATGTAAATACATGAGCATATATACACATTGATCTATACCTATCTGTACAATAAACCTACACATTCATGTCTTTACTGTTTGTTATCATGTATATGTTTTATAAGCATATATAAACATTGCCTTATGTCAATTAGTTCTGGTGTTTTAATCAAAGACTGGGAAGCTCAGTGAAACAGATAACTTTTTAAAATTGTTGCTATTTTTCCATGCGAACTTTCATTTTTCATTTGAAACAGATCAGCATTAAACAAGGATCTCTTACTATACACAAGAGAATATATGTGGCCACTGTAGCAGTAAGACGCATGCATAAGTTTCATATTGTAGAAACCTTCACTTACATAGTCTTATATAAACATTCTATTTTCCTCAAGAGGCTTCCTTTGGGGAACACTGCAACAAACACAAATAGCCTAGTAGTCTCATTACAAAATATATAAAAGTGACTTTTAATTACCAACTTGCTTTTAGGTTGTTACCTAACTGGTAAGATGACCGAGCAAGAATGACAATTCAATTTAACTAAAATGTATCATTTTCCCCAAGTCATCAATTGTGCTTTCTTCTCC
The DNA here is from genome assembly GCF_002288905.1 of Enhydra lutris kenyoni. NCBI lineage: Eukaryota > Metazoa > Chordata > Mammalia > Carnivora > Mustelidae > Enhydra > Enhydra lutris. Next base: position 46,153,542 of record NW_019154099.1, read on the forward strand.
TTTAGTGACACCCATCTTTTAGCGTCTTGTTGGCTTTGTTATCTATTTTCCAGTGCCGGTGTGGGACGCTATGTGGGAAAGAAGCATTCTGGCTCAGAAATTAGATGAGCCCTGGTTTTGAATATTAGCTCTGCCAACTCTGAAATATCTGTAAAATAAAGATGATGGTACCTCCACCCCTGATTGATTGGGATTTATACAGATTTATTGAGATTTCTGACTTACTGGGAAGTTTTAATTAGTGATGTACCTATCTCAGTTGGAACATTATATTAATCTTAGTTAACAGTCTTATCAAAACCTTGTCTTAGGTGAAGTCTTTCACACTAAGATGTGAACGACATGCTGAAAAAAATCATTTCATTTCAAAACTATATGGAAGCCTAAAGATCATGTGTTCTGCAGTAAAGAAAGCTAAACTCAAGAATGGATATGTGAATTACCAACGGTAATATAACTGGTTTGAAACAGAAGACCATCGAATGCTCTTTATTTAAGAAAAGTTCTATGAATACTCTATTAAATCAAAATTTTTGCTTCAAATCAACTAAGACATGTGTGTTGTAAATGCTTAAATGCTGATATTCAGTAGAAATTGCCCCATAATCACAGGGACTAAACAGATAAAAATAGGCAAATATATCAATTTAGGAGAATATACTTAGACTCTTGATTCTAAGGGTTACCGAAGAGAAGAAAAGGCATTTAGAGAAATTATAAAATTTAACATTACCTTAACATTCATTATAATAGTGAGATAATAGAGTTTCAAAATATAATAGAGTTTATATATAATAGAATATAGAAAGAGTATTCAGGGCATCTTGATAAATAACTTTTCTAACATATAGATTATTATTTTCAAATTTGCCAATAATTTTCTTTGAAATATTGGAAATAAAATATTTTGTGTCACATTTAAAGACATTGAAAGAAACTTTTTTTTGCTACTATTACTGTTTTCTGTTCTAACATTCTCATTTGCAATCTTTAGATTTACCAGATTATAATAGATTATATCCTAAAACATGAAGATCAATAGTTTATTTTAATTGGTAGTTCTTTGTTAAATACCAGTTTATTGTGTTATGGCATGTTCTAAATTTTAAAATAATGAGAAAGTAGGAATAATTGAAATTCTTCTAAACAACTTCCTTTCTGAGAAGAGTTCTTTCATTCTACTGTGAGACAGAAGGACAAATCAGCTAGAGTTGAAATATGTGGTCTTTAATTCCAGAATTTTATTCTTTTCTTAAAATCCAGTAAGATGTTAACTATTTGTCTTTATTGAGCCAAGAAAGAAAATTTCTCTATTCACTTATTAGTTACCTTTTGTTAAAGCAGAGTAAATTATCTTTATTATACAGAGAACTTTAGCTATTAAATGATGGATTCCATTGTAATAATAGAAAAAAATTTAATGACCAGTATATTCATAGATATTAGCTCATACAGTAACTGAGAAATTTCCATCTCTGTTTTCCTTCAAGATTTATCTAAAATACAAGGTTTTCTATAAGACAGTAGTCAACTTTTGTTCTGATTAAAATAATTTCCATTGAAAATAGAAAAGAATATCACCAAAAATTCTGTCAACCTCTGTTAATGTTTTGCTGCATTTTTAAAAATCTCTTATAAGATATTCCAGGATAATTTAGATATATATGTTAGATACAGATATCCATAAAGAAGACACAGACATATGCTTACAGAAAAAGTATGTAGTGATTATATTTTTATAGGTGGTTCTGATCACCCTGGACTGCCTTCAGCAAGAATTTTCTTAGATCACTTTATCCAGAATTCCCCCATAGTCCTGATGTTTCCTCTAAGTAAGTAACCATCCACTGAAAAGAAATAATCTACTTTTCTCTTTGGCTATAAATTCCTACTTGGCCTTTTATTCTGAATTGAACACGATCTCTCTCCCCTGCTGCAAAGCCTCACTGAAGAGATCCCAACAATTTATTGCAGTAGTACCCCCCTGAATAAAATATGCCTTGGAGTTTTAGGAAGTGTCATGTAATATTTTTCTTTAGCTAAATAAAGGGTAGGACTTTCAGAATGGCCCTGTGAGGAACTCAAGAAAATGTTTCCGGGAAGAGGCATCTGCTAAGCTGGTCAAAGTTAGCACTGATACTCATTCAAATTCTCTGGAAATTGCTTGAAGTGCTGACACAAATTCAGAAGGATTTATTCATTAAATCTAAAGAAATCCAGTTCAAACAATGTGAGGCAGTGGCACTCCAGTTAGGACTGCATTCATGTCCCACAGATAAGACTTGAGAAAAAATTCCTATAACAGCAGCCACAGTGGAAAGACCTTTCACCTCACCCCTACCCTGTCACACCCAAACCCCCTGTTTTCTGCCATGGATGAGGTATTTCAGACAGATTATGTAGACGGCCATCAATAGATTCTAATTCTCACAGTTTAGTGTTATCAGAGGACTATATTGGCACTGACTCCAACCTGGTAGCAGTGCCTATTTTCCCACATCCAACACCCACAAACTAGAGAAGATGTCTTGGATCAGTCAGTAAGGAGTGCTCTCCTCCTTTCTCAAGCAAGTCCAGTTGCAGCTTCCATCTCCCTCAGCTCCTGCTGTGGAAGAGCAATTCTAGGCAGGGTTGGCAGCAACGGAGTATCAGCAGATTCCACCATCCCTGGTTCTACAGAAGATCTCTACTGGGTGTGACGGGAACCCAGTAGAGCTACCAGTTTCAGCCAAGTATTAGTGCAGCCAAATACTAAACAAACAAATAAACAAGCAACAATAACAGTTATCTCTGAAGAGGAATCAGTGTCTAGAATTGCTATAATAGAAGGGAACTTCCTGAACCCGACAAAGTGTGTGTGTGTGTGTGTGTGTGTGTGTGTGTGTATATCTATATCTATATATATGTAGATATAGATATATATATAAAATCCACATCTATCATATCTAATGGTAAAACACTGGAAGTTTTCTCCCTAAGATGGGGAATGAGAGAAGGATGTTGGCTCTTTCCACATCCATTCAATATGCACTAGAGGAGTCAGCCAGGATAATTAAGCAACTAGACAAGAAAAAGAAATAGAATAAAGGACATCCAGATTGAAAAGAAGTAAAGCTCTCTTTAATTAACAATGACTTGAACTTGTATGGCTATGAGACAGCCACTAAAAATGTTAATACCAGTGAGTTTGAGTTCATATCAAAGATGAGTCGTATTTCTGTATCTTAACTATGAACAATCAAAAAAAGAAAGCAATTCCACTTACAGGAACAACAAAAGGAATTGAATACTTAGAAATAAACTTAATAAGATAAGGGTAAGACTTATATACAAAACCTTATACACACAACCATAAAATAGTATTAAAAGAAATTAAGGATCTAAATAAATGAGAAGATACCTCATGTCCATACATTGGAAGATTTCATATTATTAAATTGAAATATGCCCCAAATTGATCTACAGATTCGATGCAATCTCTATCAAAATCCCAGATGGTTTTTTTTTTTACAGAAATTGACATGCTGATCCTAAAATTCATATGCAAATGCAAGAAACTCAAAAGAGACAAACAGTCTTGGAAAATAACAAAGTTGAAAGTCTCATTCTAATTTCAAAGCACAGTAAAGCATTACCAAGACAGTGTGCTATTAGCTTATGGATAAATGTATAAATAAATGAAGTACAGAATTATGAATTCAGATTTGAACTCCTGTCTAACCCAGTCACAAAAATTAGCTTTAAGTGGATCTTAAATAAAAGAACTAATGATAAGTAACTGTTAGAAGAAAACCTGAAAGTAAGTCTTTGTGATCTTGAATTAGGTGATGGTTTCTTACATATGACATCAAAAGTACAAGCAACAAAAAGATAAACTGGACTTCATCAAAATTAAAATCCTTTGTGCCCCAAAGGATACCATCAAGAAAGTAAATCGTGGTGGGTTAAGGGGGTAGGAGAAGAGTAAATGAAACAAGATGGGATTGGGAGGGAGACAAACCATAAGTGACTCTTAATCTCACAAAACAAACTGAGGGTTAATGGGGGGAGGGGGTTTGGGGGGGGGGGATTATGGACATTGGGGAGGGTATGTGCTATGGTGAGTGCTGTGAAGTGTGTAAACCTGGCGATTCACAGACCTGTACCCCTGGGGATAAAAATATATTATATGTTTATAAAAAATAAAATTAAAAAAAAAAAGAAAGTAAATGGATGAAAATATTTGAAAATCATATATATGATAAAGGACTTGTGTTCAGAACATAAGAAGAGCTCTTTTAAAAAAAAAATTTATTTTTTTGACGGAGAGAATGACAGCAAGAGAGGGAACACAAGCATGGGGAGTGGGAGAAGGAGAAGCAGGCTTCCTGCAGAGCAGGAAGACTGACATGGAGCTTGATCCCAGGACCCTAAGATTATGACATGAGCCGAAGGCAGATGCTTAACGACTGAGCCACCCAGGCACCCCAGAACATAAATAAGTCTTATGAGTCAGTAATACAGAGATCTATAACCAAATTTTTAAAAATGGACAAAGAATCTGAACAAACATTTCTCCAAGGGCTATATACAAATGGCCAATGAAACCATGAAAAGATGCTCAACATAATTAATTATCAGACATTAGGGAGATGGAAATCAAAACCACAAGATCCCATTTCATACCCACTAAAGTGGAAGAAAAATAACAAATGTTGGCAAGGATGTAAAGAAATTAGGACCCTCATGTATGACTGGTGAGAATATAAAATGGTGTAGGCACTTTAGAAAACAGTTTGTCAGCTCCTCAAAATGTTAAAACCTAAGATCCAACAGTTTCACTCTTAAGTATATACCCAAGAGAAATAAAATCATATACTCACACAAAAACATGGGCATTAAGCATTATTCATAATAACCACAAAGTAAAAACAATCTAAATAGCTATCAATTGATGAATAAAACATGGCACATTCACACAAAATTATTTGACAATAGAAAGTACTGATACTTGCTACAACATAGACGAACTTTGAAAAAGTACGCTAAGTCAAAGAAGTCAATCATAAAATTCCACATATGGTATGATTTTGCTTTTATGAAATGTTCAGGATAGGCAAATCCATAGTGACACAAAGTAAATTAATGGCTGTCAGGGCAGGGCATTGGGGTTGAGGGAATAGGGAGGGTCATGAAAGTGTCCTAAAATTGCGGTGATAGTTACACAACCCTGAATATATTTAAAACCACTGAATTGTCTGTTTTAAATGGGTGAAATTTATAGTATATGAAATATATCTCAATAAAGTTATTTTTAAAAAGAAGAAAAGGATTGGACAATATGAACCCTTAAAAGATCAATGCTTTCATCATGATTCAAGTTAGGGAAGATGTCAAGGTGAATCCTAACCAACATAGAGAAATCCCTATCTCAAGAAATGAAATTCCTAAACCTCTGGACAAAACCTAGGAAGGAGGAGCAATGGAGGAATTTCTAAGGCACTGAGGTGGCAATTACTAGGAGACCCTGAGGGAAAAAGCTGTGACCTCATTAAGTGTCTGTACCAATGTGTGAAAGACTGATTGCTGAAAGTCTGTCAGTCTGGCATGATCTCCCTTTACTGAGCTAACCCTGAGGAGGGAGATGATCTACCCTGAAAAAGCTACAATGGCTACTGTAAAAGTAGTACTGAAAAAGCTACAGAAATCTCTACTGGTACCCGGGACAGTTGAAGACATTTAGTGCTTGGAACTTAGTCTTTAAACACTAGGCTGGTTCTTCAATACTTCTTTGCTGCTGCTATAGACTGAATGTTTGTGTCTCCACCCACCCACCCACCCAAATTCATATATTTTAATCTAATCCCAAGGATGGTGGTATTTGAATATGGGGCTTTTGGGATGTGATGAGGTCATGAGGATAGAGACTGTGTAGTGGAATCAGTGCCTTAAAGAAGACGCCAGATTGCTCCCTTGCTGCTTTCTGTCATGTGAGTTTTCAGCAAAATGTTGTCCATCTATGAACAAGGAAATAGACTCTCACCAGACACCAAATCTGCCAGCACCTTGAGCTTAGACTTTCCAACTTCCACAACTGTTAGAAATAAATTTCTGCTGTTTAAGCCACCTAGTTTATGGTATTCTGGTATAGCGGCTTGAACAAACTTACATAGCTACAGATTTTTTTTTTTTCCATAAAGAATACTTCTAAACATTTAATGGAGTTTAAAAGAGCTGAATCTTAGAAGAAATCATTGAACTCCTTGACAGAGAATAACCTGAGGGAGGGTATTGATCCTCCATACAAGAATCAACTGTCATTTCTCAGCAAGTAGAAAGTCTTTCTGAATTTCTGCCTGACACCTGGGCACCAACTCTCTAGAATGCTGCTATGGCAGTCTTTCCCAGGGAAATCTCTGGTGGCCATTGCAATACCCCAGTGTGGATTTTTCGTTCCAAGTCAGAAAAGCTATTAGAAGTTCTTCCCTATCCAGCTGCCCCAACCCAGACATCAAATACTTTGGTTTACCAAATATTTATACCATAAGAATGTCTTGAAGGAAGCAGACTATACATCCTGTAAATCCATGTATGTAAGTGTGTTTCACTATAGAATGTTGCTTGTGGATACTATCTGCACCACAATTTGTGAAGTCTGACATGCCTGTGTTATCCAGGCCTTCACACCTGTGTTGAGGCATGGTTTCCAAGTAGTCAATTCCAAAATCCTTTGATATTTTACCTCTGTTTTTCTTATATGCTCAGGTACTCCATTCCCTGTCCTCCTGCACATCATTCTGATAAAGGAGCATTTGACCCCTTCATACTTCATCCGCATAGGACCTTTGGTCTCATTTCCTTGGCAACGGAAATTCATTCCCAGGCAGAGGTCTATACAGATTAATTTTTCACTACCACTTCCCAGGCAGTTCTGCCTTTATCCAAGACAGCTTGTGATCCTAGTTAATAAGAACACCCCAAAGCAGAACATAAATAATACAAGTGGGAGAGCATATCTTAACTCGTGCCTCTGAGTGGACCTGGCACAACAATTCTGCATCACCACTACATCTTGACTCTAGGTCTACACCCACTTTTTTCAAACAAGATAAACCAAGTAAGTTGCTATTCCTTGTATTCTGAAAGAGGCTAGTTGGTACACATATGCTCATATAAAGATGTTCACATTTTAGGGGACAGGAATGCTTATTAGAAATTACCAGGACATAGAGAACATATCCATGAAGACCACTCAATTTCCTTTTGCTTTGATTCCCCGTTCATCAGAAATATTCTAGCTTCTAGGGTGCCTGGGTGCCTCAGTCAGTTAAGTGTCTGCCTTTGACTCAGGTCATGATCCTAAAGTCCTAGGATCGAGTTCCGCGTTTGGCTCCCTACTCAGCGGAAAGTCTGCTTCTCCCTCTGACCTCTCCCCTCTCATGCTCTCTCTCGCATTCTCTTTCTTTCAAATAAATAAATAAAATCTTTAAAAAAAATTCTATCTCCTAAAGAATCCCATGCTGGAGTGCCTGGGTGGCTCAGTCAGTTAAGCAGCTGCCTTCGGCTCAAGTCATAATCCCAGGGTCCTGGGATCGAGACCTGCATCAGGCTCCCTGCTCAGCAGAGAGCCTGCTTCTCCCTCTCCCTCTGCCTGCTGCTCTGCCTACTTGTGCTCTTTATTTCTCTGTCAAATAAATAAATAAAATCTTTAAAAAATAAATAAATAAGTAATAAATAAATAAAAATGATGTCCATGCAACTTGATATTTGTCAGAGCAAGAGAATGAACAAAAGCATCATAAGCACTGAAAATGGACTGCAAATCGCACACTATAAATTGAAATAGAATTTCAGTTTATACACCAGTTTCTTGATAATTTGGATAATTTGGAGGCTAAATTACCCATGGTAATTCTGAATGTCTTGACAAAATGCTAGTTTCTAGCCCTTACCATGACTCTACCTATCCCATTAACAAATGCCATTCACTGAGATGCTATTAGATTGAAAAGGTGAGATTTTTATCCTAACACTCTCAAAATAAAACATGTTCTGACTCTTCCTCTTGTCATTCTTACTCTTTCTAGTCTCGGAAGTGTGAACATTGGCTCCCTAACATATTTGAAAGTGACTGTGTCAATGTTCTAGATGTGGTAACCTAAGATTCTCTCATTTTCCCTACAAGGTTTCTGAAAATGTTTGTTTTCTATTCAGTAAAATACTGTGGGGTACAAACAAGGTTAGTGGACATATCCACCCTTAAGCAACTTACTATCAAGATAGATATAAGATATATGTGACAGGGACGGATAACAGATCCCTGGTCCCATTCTACCCTTTTTTCTTCGGTAATAGAACTCACTCATTTTTTAATACGGCTTCCCAGACTTTCCAAATATTACTTGCAGTTAGGTGAGGCCAACACTATATTCTGACCAGTGAAATGTTAGGAGTGCTTGGGATAGTTAACTTTATGTGCCATCTTGACTGGGCTAGGGGATTCTCAGATAGCTGGTAAAACATTATCTCAAAGTGTGCATGCGAGTGTGTCTCTGGCAGACATAAGCAATTGAATCAGTAGACTGAGTAAAGATCACCTTCCCCCATACAGGTGGGTATCATCCAGTTCATTAAAGGCCTAAATAGAACAAAAAGGCAGAGAAATGATAAACTTGTTTTCTCTATTTGAGCTGAGACATCGGTCTTCTTTTCCTGCGCTTAGAAGTAAGGAAAGTTGGAGTTTGCCCTTTGCCCCGTCTCCCTACCTTTTCTAACTTGCTGAAACAGGATGTGGGTCCAGTGGCTGGACTGTGAAACAAGAGCCACACTGTTGAAATTACAGAAAGTCATCAGTGGGCTAGATCCAACATGACTGCCACAGCATACTATCGCAACCCAGCTTTTGCAAGAGATTTTCCATGGAAAACTAAAACTTTATCTTGTTTCAGGACAGTTTTCCAGTTTCAATCCATACAGCGTACATAATTCTGATCACCATAGAGGGACAAAATAGTGACTGAACAACAACAACAACACACACACATACACACACACACACACACACACACACACAAAACAAAAACAAAAAAAATGCTAATGAAGAAAGACATTTTTTCAATAAATGCAAATGGAGGGTATGATGAGTACCTGGCTCTGTGTGAAAAGAACTCTTCCCAGCTGTCACTGACTTTTCATGCATTGTTATCAGATTATAGGATTTGTGTGATTAAGTACCTAATGAACTGTATAGGTAAAGGGGGCTGGAAAGGCACAAAAAGAAGACCATCCTGGGGGGTTTAGTCTTTAGATAGCCCTGAAAAGCCATTTGATGAGCTAGACCTTACAGAAAAATTGGTAACTAAGAGGATGAAAGAAAAGCAATCTTATCAAGACAAAAACGGCCACAGTGATATCAAAAGAAAGGCCCAGTATGTATATCCTTTGATTGAAGTGGAGAGTTACTTTTAAGGCAGTAATGAGAGAATATGGCTAGAGAAAGAGAGCTTAAAGTCAGCTAAGGGTTTGGATTTCTGCATTGGTTAAGGGGAACTACTGAAAATTCTTGGTATATGAGAGTTATGAAAATTTTAAGAGGCCTATCTCTTTGCTTGAGTTTTAAGTTCAAATCTGTGCATAATGCAATTTTTAAAAGGAGCATTGTCTATGAATTTACTCTGTGACAAGCCTTCTAATATCAAGTGTTTTATTTAATCTTTACGAGAAACTTGGGAATTGAAACCATCATGAATGACTTTATAAATGAGGAAACTGAAATATTAAGCAGTCAAGAAATGTGTTCCATATTCCTCAAATAACAAATGGAGAAGCCAACTCTTCAACCCAGTGCTCCATGGTATATACATCTTCCTGCTCCTTCCCATTTCACCACACAATTATGCCATAACTGGATGACAAGCTCAGAACTGCCCTTTAAATGTATACTTTGGAATTGAAGTGCTCTACTACTACTACTACTACTACTACTATTATTTAGGAGAACGTATAACTTGACCATAGCAGCTGAATTCCTTCTAAAAATAGAAAACTTATAAATCTATGAGTTGATGAATGTCTTTTATGGTTACTTTATTCATTTGATCCTTATCTTCAACATAAAAGCATTGAGGTAAAAAAGACACAAAGAATAAAATTAAATTAGAACAGAATAAAAGCAATCAATGCTTATTACATATTCTATACCCAAGATCACAAATCTTCAAGGCCACTTAAAAAATAACTGCTCCATTATTGAGAGGCCATGGCTTTAAACCACAAGATGGAAAGAGATGGGTTTTGAAGACTTTCCCTCTGAAAACCTTTGAGCTGGGTGCTCAGCCCAAAGTCTGAGATTTAAAATAAAATAAAATAAAATGCTGATTCAAAAATATGAGGACAATGGTTTCCTTTAGTCTGCATTGCACTCCTAAGCACCTACAATTTTAAAGTGTAGCTTCTTTTTAATATCCTATTCTGAAGGACATAATTTTAAATATGCAATCAAGTCATTTTATTGTGTGACATCATTCATATCAACTGAATTTTCTTCAGTCCTGAGTAAACATAAATAACTGTGAATGTCAATGAGCTCATTGAGCAAGCATGATTTAAAGTAATAAAGTAATCTCTGATCTTAGTATTGATTATAAACAAACATTTGTAATATATATTCCATGTGGGATTTATTTCAGAATATCTCTACTTTCTTCTCAAATATATGGAACTTTGCCTTTTGCATGAACCCTTTTAAGATCCCTAATTCATGCAACCTTTATGTAACTTTCCATTTCAGGCTATAAATTTCCATCTGGGAAGTCAGGAGTTTAGATGCTCATTTCCCAAGCATTTTCTCATGTTTAATCACTTCATAAGACATACTTCCTTTTAAGATCAAAGTTAGGTTAATGTATTATCTTAAAAGTAAACCTATTGGTTTTGAGATCTATTAAAAGCAAGGATAATCACAGTTGACCTAAGATACACTCTGCACACAAAAATTAAGTATTTTTATTTTATAAACCTTGTTCATCAAAACCAAAATTGTAAACTCTCTGGATATTCACATCAGCAGCATATAACTTTATAATCAATGTTTATACCAGCTACCTGTGGGAAAAGATCTCTCCAACAAATAATTAATGAACATTAAATATCTTACTTCCCAGTTATGCTTAGAGAGAATTATGATAGATCTTTAATGATAAATAACAACTAGAGATAATACTTATCAATTTATAGGCACCAGACACTCTTCTAGGTGCTTTAATCTTTATAAAAACTCTAGGAGATGAGTCCTTTGGTTATCAGTCTCATTTTATAATTAAGGAAACTGAGGCACAGTTGCTTGTCAGAAAACACAACCTACAAACAGCAAAGCTGAAATTTTTACCAGGTCCTGGTAAAATTTTTATCAGGTCCCAGGGACTTTGCCATCAACTACTCTATATTTATGTTTATACACACACACACACACACACACACACACACACACATACACACACTATATTAAATTAATTTTATATTAAAATATATATTTACTACATTATATATAATATAGTAAATTAATTTTATATAGTAAAATAAATTTGATGTATATACATAAATATAAATATATTTTTCTTTGTTTAACCTTTTCAAGTGAATTAATGACCCAGGCAGTAACTACCAATGATCAGAGATAAACTGAAGGGAAAAATAAAAGTACGAGACGATTAAAGTTGGACAGGGGTTCAAATTCTGTCAATAACTAAGCATGTGATATTAGGTGAATGATCTCCCTTTCCTAAGCTTTAGTTTTCTCTTTTGAGAAATAAGGAAAAGAGTAATACTTATCATAATGAGCATTGAGTAATGTAAAGAATTGTTGAATCACTATATTGTACACTTGAAACTAATATAACACTGAACATTAATTATACTGGAAATAAATAAATATATCTACAAATAAAGGGAAATGATGTCTACTCGAATGGGTGTTGTGAAAATTAGGAAAAGTATATATAGTAACAGATAGATAACTATACATATATAATGCCCAATAATAAAGTATCACATACATGGTAGAATTTATATAAATAAATATATTTAAATAAATAATTTAATATTAATTAAATAATATTAATTTAATATACAACACAAACCAGACTAAGACACTGGTGGTTACCATGGTGATAGAGAACTAGCGATGTGGGCATCAAGTTCAACTTTCTAACTTTAAAATTTTCAGCAAGTCATTCAACATCTCTGGGCCTCAGTGTCCCCCATACACTGAATGTATGGATTCCTTCTATTGCCTCCCATTATGGACTAAAAATTTGTGCATCCCCTAAAATTAGTATGTTGAAACACTACCCCTGCAATGTGATGATATTAGTAGCTTCAGCCTTTGGGAGGTGATTAGGATGAGAAGAGTTCATAAAGGTAGAGCCCTCATGATGGGATTAGTGCCCTTAAACAGTCAGAAGAAGGTGTGCTTCCACTATTTTCTATCATGTGAAGATATCATGACAAGTGGGCAATACAACTGGGAAGAGGGCCCTCATGAGAGCCTGACTATACTGGCACTCAAATCTCAGACTTCCACCCTCCAGGATTGTGAGAAATAAATTTCTTTTATTGATATGCCAACCCATATTTGGTACTTTAGTCCAAACACACTAAGACACCTCCTAATCACCAATATGAGTGTTACTCCTCTTTCTTCTCCCTCCCTGAAAAGCCTAATCTGAAGAAGATATATATCCATTATCTGACATGACAGGATCTGAATCCCTCTTTAACATATACAGCAAGTCTGGTAGTCCTGGAAGCTATTGGCTTAGAGTGCATTCTGGAATCTCAAGAACCAAAATGGGGGAGGCAGAAAACAAAATGTGAGTGTCAATCCAAAGAAGACCAGGTAAAGAGAGAATACATCAAGAACTTTTAGAGAAGCAAAGAGTTAAAGAGTTAATACACAAAGTAAGGCCAAGTCCAAAGGGCAGAGACTCAGGTTGGAGAAAAAGAATCAGGAGTCAGAAGAATTTATGAGAGCCCCTATGGTTCTGTGAAAATCTAGAGGATCTAGAGGATCTAGGTCAGCTTCCCAAAACAATGCCAAAATCTTTTGTAAGACCTAACTATGCTAGAGTGATAAAGGCACAGTGAGTGCACACAATGTCCTCCCTAATATAAAATCTTACACTCCTCCCACCCAAGGCTTCTCAAATTAAGTTCTTCTTTTTTTTTTTTTAAAGATTTTATTTATTTATTTGACAGACAGAGATCACAAGTAGGCAGAGAGACAGGCAGAGAGAGAGGAAGGGAAGCAGGCTCCCTGCTGAGCATAGAGCCCCATGCGGGGCTTGATCCCAGGGCTCGATCACTTCATGACCTGAGCCAAAGGCAGAGGCTTTAATCCACTGAGCCACCCAGGCGCCCCAAGTTCTTCTTAAATTAAAATGCAGATTCTGATTTTGTATGTCCAGCATGGGCCCTGAGATTCTTCTTTCCTTAGAAGATCTTTGATAATGCTGATGCTGTTGGCCAAGGGATCATTCCTGGAATGGCAAGTCTCCCAAAGGAGGTAGAATCTCCTGCTATTCTTCCATTTCTTAAACCTGCACCCTCTGTCTCAACCTCTTCAACTTCCCAGAGAAAACTCTACTGTACCCTTCAGCAGTGAGATACCTTTGCCCTTTCTCTAATAGTTCTAGATCTGTAACATCTGCTTTGGTTAGAATATCTGACCAACCCCCGGAGCTGGGGCAGTGATAAAGAGTATAGAAGAGTGTATGGGGAATGGAAGTAGGCAAATAAAAGTGACAACTGTGAGTCAAGATGTTTTGCCAATATTTCTAAGATGGAACTTCAAGAAATACTGCTATAGATGATATACAATGTCTAGAAAAGCACTAACGCTATGCTATGGACTGAATCTGTCCCCCAAAATTCATATGTTGAAATTGAATCCCTAATTTGAGGTATTTGGAAATGAGACCGTTGAGAGGTGATTGAGGCATGAGGACAGAATCCTCATGAATGAAATTAGTACCCTTAGAAAAGAGACCTCAGAGGGGCACCCAGGTGGCTCAGGTAGTTAAACATCTGCCTTGAGCTCAGGTCATGATCCCAGGGTCCTGGGATCAAGTCCCACATCCGGCTCCCTGCTTGGCCAGGAGCCTGTTTCTCCCTCTCCCTCTACTTCTCCCCTCTGCTCATTCTCTCTCTCCCTCTACTTCTCCCCTCTGCTCATTCTCTCTCTCCCTCTACTTCTCCCCTCTGCTCATTCTCTCTCTCCCTCTTTTTAAAGATTTTATTTATTTATTTGACAGACAGAGATCACAAGTAGGCAGAGAGACAGGCAGAGAGAGAGGAAGGGAAGCAGGCTCCCTGCTGAGCATAGAGCCCCATGCGGGGCTTGATCCCAGGGCTCGATCACTTCATGACCTGAGCCAAAGGCAGAGGCTTTAATCCACTGAGCCACCCAGGCGCCCCAAGTTCTTCTTAAATTAAAATGCAGATTCTGATTTTGTATGTCCAGCATGGGCCCTGAGATTCTTCTTTCCTTAGAAGATCTTTGATAATGCTGATGCTGTTGGCCAAGGGATCATTCCTGGAATGGCAAGTCTCCCAAAGGAGGTAGAATCTCCTGCTATTCTTCCATTTCTTAAACCTGCACCCTCTGTCTCAACCTCTTCAACTTCCCAGAGAAAACTCTACTGTACCCTTCAGCAGTGAGATACCTTTGCCCTTTCTCTAATAGTTCTAGATCTGTAACATCTGCTTTGGTTAGAATATCTGACCAACCCCCGGAGCTGGGGCAGTGATAAAGAGTATAGAAGAGTGTATGGGGAATGGAAGTAGGCAAATAAAAGTGACAACTGTGAGTCAAGATGTTTTGCCAATATTTCTAAGATGGAACTTCAAGAAATACTGCTATAGATGATATACAATGTCTAGAAAAGCACTAACGCTATGCTATGGACTGAATCTGTCCCCCAAAATTCATATGTTGAAATTGAATCCCTAATTTGAGGTATTTGGAAATGAGACCGTTGAGAGGTGATTGAGGCATGAGGACAGAATCCTCATGAATGAAATTAGTACCCTTAGAAAAGAGACCTCAGAGGGGCACCCAGGTGGCTCAGGTAGTTAAACATCTGCCTTGAGCTCAGGTCATGATCCCAGGGTCCTGGGATCAAGTCCCACATCCGGCTCCCTGCTTGGCCAGGAGCCTGTTTCTCCCTCTCCCTCTACTTCTCCCCTCTGCTCATTCTCTCTCTCCCTCTACTTCTCCCCTCTGCTCATTCTCTCTCTCCCTCTACTTCTCCCCTCTGCTCATTCTCTCTCTCCCTCTCCTCTCTGAAAGGGAAAGAAAGAAAGGAAGGAAGGAAGGAAGGAAGGAAGGAAGGAAGGAAGGAAGGAAGAGAAGAGAAGAAAAGAAAAGAAAATAGACCTTAGAGAGCTCCCTTGACCCTCCTTGTCACGTGAGGACACAGTGAAAAGATAGCTCACTATGAATCAGAGATTGGTTCTCACCATATACAATATCTGCTGGTATATTGGTCCTGGACTTTCCAGCCTGCAGAATTGTGTAAAATAAATTTTTATTGTTATAAGCCTCCCACTCAATAGTATTTTGTTATAACAGCCCAAACAGACTAAGACACACTACCTTTCAGCCAAACACAGGGGTAAAATCAGATTTGTCAGGATCCAAATCGCTGTTTAATCCATTATTTCTACCAAATAATATATTCTAATTTCCAAAAACCAATAGAAATATTCAAATATAATTAATTCAGAAATTGGAACATGATTAATTAAACACAGAAAGTTTTAAATATACTTGACTCAAAAGATATCATACAAGTTAAGTGTTTTATATTATTGGGTATTTATTTCTAAAAATAAAAAAGCATACTACTAGAAGTTGTCTTATAGCTATAAAAATTATAGCAAATTATTTTCAATAATCACGAGAATTTGGTGGGCACCTGGGTGTCTCAGTCAGTTAAGCATCTAACTTCATCTCAGGTCATGATCTCAGGGTCCTGGGATTGATCCCTTCATTGGGCTCTGCACTCAGCATGTAGTCTCCTTTTCCTTCTCTCTCTACCCTCCCCCTGCCTATGTGCTTACTCTCTCTCTCTTTTCTCTCAAATAAAGGAAGTCTCTTTAGAAAGTCATGAGAAGGGGTGCCTGGGTGGCTCAGTGGATTAAAGCCTTTGCCTTTGGCTAAGGTCATGATCTCTGGGTCCTGGGATCGAGCCCCACATCTCAGCAGGGAGCCTGCTTCCTCCTACCCCCTCTCTGCCTGCCTCTCTGCCTACTTGTGACCTCTATCAAAAAAATAAAATCTTGAAAAAAAAAAAAGAAAGAAAGTCATGAGAATACTTTAAACTTTGGAGAAAATTTAGATGACTTGTTTCCTCCTTTTTAATTTTAATATTTTAGATTCCACTTTAATAATTTTTGGTGTTGGGAAGTCTTAAGCTGCTCCACATTATTAAAATTTGTTGAGTTTGAAAAACCAGTAATATTATTATTTCAATGTCTTAATATTTTTAATCTGGTGTTTCAGTTACATGAAAAGAAATCTCTCATTTCTATTTAATATTTTCAGATTGATATTTCATGTTTATACCTTACTTCCAGACCCTTATAGTAAACATTGTGAGCTGAAAAGTTTGAAAATGCTTATTGCTACTATAATTTTTGTTAGATTCTTTTCTTTGAATATATTCTTAAAACACCATTTATCATAGCTCCAAAGTTTCTGTCAAAATGCTTTTATTAATTTTTTTAAGAGAGAAAGAGAAGTAGGAGAGGAAGAGGGAGAGAGAGAGAATCTCAAGTAGGTGTCATGCTTAGTGCAGAGCCTGAGACAGGGCCCAGTTTCACAACCCTGTGATCATGACCTGAGTTGAAATCAAGAGTTGGACCCTTAACCAACTGAGCCACCAGATGCCTCTCTATCAAAATGCTTTTAACATTAAGTACATTGAATATGTTGAAATAGGAAATAGTTTGGTTAAAAAATAAGGCTCACAACCTTTTGTTTTTAAAAATGTGTCAATATTTTAAAATAAAAATAAAAGCTAATACTGAAATATTTAGAATGTCAAAATGCTCTAGAAGAGAAAATCACTAGAAGGGAGTTAGACTTCAAACAATTTCTTCTCTTCCTGACCTTATAGCCCAGAACTAATAAATTCTTCCCATATTCCTTCCCTAAAGTTGCAAAAATACCTACTAGGAACATATAAAATATTTTAAATATCCCCATCATCAAAATATAAGTCAAAGAAACAAGATTCCTTTTATTTTGCCCTTTCTTTGGAAAATAGTGGATATGACCTTGTAATGTACAATTCTCCATAATGTACATAATAAGGCTTCTAAATTTTCTGTCATCAACTTTGCTTTTCCTCATTACACTTAGGAAGGACAACAAATCCCTCAGACCAGAGAGGAGAAAGAACTTCCTCCAACCTCCTCTAGACTCTGGTTTGAGGGTGCCTGGGTGGCTCAGTGGGTTAAGCCTCTGCCTTCAACTCAGGTCATGATTTCAGGGTCCTGGGATCGAGTCCCGCATAGGGCTCTCTGCTCGCAAGTGGGCCTGCTTCCTCCTCTCTCTGCCTGCCTCTCTGCCTACTTGTGATCTCTGTCTGCCAAATAAATAAATAAATTCTTAGACCCTGGTTTGAGACAGTAGAGGCCTCTGAATGTACAAAGCTTCCTGCTGATACAAAAGGCAAGTTGCTTGTGGCCAGCACAGGAATCCTTATCACAGCTAGGATTCTATAGCACACATAAGAGGCCCCAATAGCTGGTGAGCTATAGAAACATCACTGTGGGAACAGCATTGCCCTTCTTCTAAAGCCCAAGCAACACACCATTTCTGATCTCTTCAGAATGGAAAACCTAGATAAAACAAGATTGAACATGTGCTCTGCTTGTCTTAAGGAAAGAGAGAATTGCCCAACTACTGAAGATATTCTTCTGAGAGCAGAGAAAGAATGGGACAAATACTTAGGCATGAAATGTCTGTGTCTGTGGAAAAAGAGCTCTGAGTTGTCAACAGATTTCAGCTCCATGGAAAACTAAGGTCCAATAAGCTTAAAACTGCTAATTTATAACTACAAGTTAATTTTCCATGGTTTCTTAGCTCACATGGGCCAACAGGATAAAATTATATGAAGAATATAATGCAGAGGTCTTAAAGAAAAAATCTTTTCACAGACACTCCCTTAGGGTTTATTCTTATATGGCATTTGAAATGGCCTCTTGTCTATATTTGGTACTTGTGGTACCACAAAGGCTGATAATACCTGAGGATCCATAGACCAATCCTACAGCTTCTAGAAATCTCAGGGCCTCCATTGCACAAGATAAAGGTAATGAACTTGATGATTTTTAAGATTTTTGCCAATTCCCTGCCTAGGCATAGTTATAATTTCCTTTTACTGATTACTATGAAAAATCTATACCCAATCATACTATCAGCTACTCAACTAACAATAGGTTCTTTCACTCAGCATGCATTTGCTCAAAAGCCCAAGTGTCCTACTACATTAAAATAAACTGCTATTACATATAGACAGGAACACAATTCAAACTGAATGCATAGCCACATTGAGTTTATTATTCATAATTAAACACCCATCAATTTTAAAAATTGGCAGCTAAAAAAAAAAATCTATTAGAGATACTTAAAGAATTCAAAGTTTCCAGAGGAAGGATGAAGTCATAAGCAGTAAACAGTTAAGTGAAAAATCTAATTGTAAAATTTCCAAGTGAATTGTTTAGTAGTTGCTTTAGGGAAAGAAGAGTTAATGGCTTGTCATTTTGAAACCATAGCAGCTCTTCTGCAAATATCACTACTCAAATATCAGTTAATGCTCAAAGGCTAAACAAGACAGTGACTAGAGTACTACAAGTTTTCTGTCAAAGACGCCATATTTATAGGTGAAATTGGCCTTGCTACAAAGAGAAAATTGTACTTCAAAAAGTTAATGAGAAACTTTGCATTGAACTGAACAGCATGCACTGTATTTTAATGGCATAATTCTGTTCATGACTTATTTCTGTGGCATTTTCTCAGTTTATTATCTAGAAATTAATCAAAATGATCTAGCAACAAAGCAAAACATTGAATATCATTTTACCTATACAATTATTTCATAATTATTTAAATTTTATAGCACTGCTATAGTCCAGAAATAATGATAAGTAATTAGCTAGTTATCTCTTTAATGTAATTAACCAGACTCCGTTGCTTTTACTGATTGAATTAATAAGTGCTTCCATCCCTGTGGAGCCACCAAAAGGAAGGAGGAGGGAGGAAGGGAAGGAGGGAGGGAAAGAAGGAAGGAAGGATGGGAGGAAGGGAAAGAAAAGAAAAAGGAAAATAAACATTAGAGATAAAAATTAGCTAAAAGTTTTCATTTTGAAATAGTTTTAATTCAGAGAAAATTTGAAGAATAGTATAAAGAACTTTTTTTTTTTTACAAAATCATCAGAGAGTAAAATCTGCATGATGCTTCATCACATCTGAATATTTTGTGTATCCTACGAAAAAGGATACTTCTTACATAACTGCAATACAACCATCAACATCAGAAATTTCGCATTAACATGTTTTAATCTCTTCCACAGAACCCATTGTTCCAGTAATGTCCTTCATAGCCAAAGGATGAATCATATCTTAGTTCCGAATCATATCTTAGTTTTCATGCCACTTTTGTTTCCTTTACTCTAGAACTTTCCTTACTCTGTCTTTGATTTTCATGACCTGGCCCTTCTGAAGATTACAGGCTGGCTATTTTTTAGAATGTGTCTCAAATAATGTTCGCTTGATATTTTCTGTATAATTCGGCTCAGATTTTTCATTTTAGCAGAATTCCATAAGGGACGTATGTTCTTCTCATGGCTCGATTTTAGATACTCCTCTATTCACGGAATTTGCATTTACAAAACCCATTTTGGCCTGCCTTTTTCATAACTCCAGTTCCCAGACACAGCAAAAACTTCATTTATTAAAAGTTAAATGGTGAAGTTAGTGTTCAGACCATAAAAGTTGTCCTGTCATTTGCCTAAAAAATGTATTTGCACTCTTCACTTGCAAAGATACAGCTGATATACGTATATCACAGTGACTGTTCCTATCAGCCCTAGAAATTGATAAAATTATCTTACACATTAATGAAAAGGAAGTACAAAGGTTGATACAAATCACTGAACAAAGGCCTTTATGTGTGGGAGGCGAGATGTTTGATAAAGAAAAGCAGTTCCCACCCAGCCACCTTTAAGTAGAAGGAAAATCTGTTTTGTGCTCTCTGGTATTCCAAACACCATGCATGATGCCACTTTTCCGTTTACTTGAACGACGGCCTTTAAAAGGATTGCCAACTCCCGGGTTTGTATTTCCTAGACAAAGCGTCTTGATAAAAGGCAAAAGCTATGTTAAATAACATGATGGATCTCAGCCCTGCCCCTCCCCACATCCCCCATCCCAGAGATGTCTAGAGATTTCTCTAAACAGTAGGGATAATGGAGATCCTGGCTCTGATGGAAAACATATTGAGGCATAATGGACTACGACGAGGGCACATGGCATGGATGACACTGGGGAGCAATCCTGCAGCGAGCGCTTGTTTCCCCTGCGGAGGCATCAACACCGGTGCCGGGGACGGTCGTCACACTTCCACCCTTTCCTTCACAGGACTGCCCCGCTTGGAAGAGCCAAGCTGCCATATGGCATATTAAAGATCTCTCCTAATAAATCTAGCTAAGCAGGCCATTCCTTCAAGCTGCTTTTTTAATATATGTGTATAATATAGTTTATTGGTTGTTACCAACATCTGGGCCAGGGACGGAGGACAGTATGTATCCCACACTGAAGATGCTGGTTCCCTATTATCTGCATCATTGACTTTGAATGCTAGGAAGTATATTTTCCTGCTGATGCATAGCTGACTTTATGGGATCCTGTAGAAATAAAATGTACAATGTGATGCGGTGCTGACAAAAAGGGAGAGGGTGCTTAACCCCTTTTTATTGTATATTTATACATGATTATACAACTAGAAAAAATATATGTATTACATGTGTATATGTGGAGATTGGAGCTCAAGATAGGAGAGAAGCATGGTCCCTAAAACAGTGGTCAAAATATTATCTACTTAGCTCAATGGCATAAAACTTATTTCTGTACTTGTCGCATAGCATATTTTCCTATGCCTTTGGAAAATATGAATTTATTTATTTCAAATCCTTCCCCAGAACACTTCTGTCACTGCTAAAAAGGAAGGGCAATGGAACAAGGGTTAATGTTAGACATCCCACACTGTGCAGGATACAAACTACTGAGCCTTTCCTAAGATGGCATTTTGTCACAAAAAAAAGAATGGGATATGAACAAAGTTATTCCCACAACTGAAAAAGAAAAGCTTTCATCTGACATACAAGAGTTTTCATGATGTTTCTACAACTATGGGGACAGAAAATTGCCAAGGGAAGAACATGGGTTGCTGATTATATTGGCCTGGTTTTAGAGAGCTCTCTTGTTGCCTTGGGACAAAAGCTTTGAGAAGGAACTAAGATATTCATTTTGTGTCTATTATTGGATTTGTAAGTAAAGTGTTTCTTTCTTTTAAGCACCGTGCTCTTTTTTTTTACATACTATCTCCTTGATATTAAATGAAATCAGGACTATAATTGACATATACCTGTTGAGTACATTATTCTCTTGATGCTCATCTCCCTTTTTATCCTGTTTAATGTCATAATCCAGTAATTATTGGCTTTGTCTTAGATATTTACTACATCATTTTTATTTCTGGACCCCAAATCACACATCTGGCCTCTAACATATGACAATACCAGCAGGCTATATTTTATACATACATATCATATTTTTGTAATGTACAAATATCATTTTTATATATCAAATATTTCTTTATATTTATATATATATATGAATATATACATGTTTATTCCCTATATTAGATTCCAAAGCTCTTCTGAAACTACATATCTTGGGGTGCCTGGGTGGCTCAGTCGGTAAAGTGGCTGCCTTCAGCTCAGGTCATGATCTTGTGGTCCTGGGATTGAGCCCCACATCAGGCTCCTTGCTCAGAGGGTAGTCTGCGTTTCCCTCTCCCTCTGCCTCTTGCCTCTCTCCTTGACTTGTACTCCCTCTCTCACTCTCAAATAAAATCTTAAAGAAAGAAAGAAAGAAAGAAAGAAAGAAAGAAAGAAAGAAAGAAAGAAAAAAAGAAAGAAAAAGAAAGAAAGAAAGAAAGAAAGAAAGAAAGAGAAAAAGAAAGAGAAAGAAAGAAAGAAAGAAAGAAAGAAAAGAAAGAAAGAAAGAAAGAAAGAAAGAAAGAAAGAAAGAAAGAAAGAAAGAAAGAAAGAAACTACATATCTTTGAATAGTGGCCTTGAAAAATGCCTAAGTATGTCTTCAGGGCAACCAACATATATTTTTGATATCTGAGATAAGAAAGCCTATCTCAGAATGCTCAGAATGAACTGCATTGTGCAAAATCCTGAATCTAGATTCTGGGGAAGGTATTTTTTCTAACTCTATGAAAGTAAAGAAGGAAGAGTTGAGATAGAAAAGAAGGGAGAAAGAGTTGAGATAAAGTATAAAATATTGGGGAGACGGAAATGAATTTTGGGTAAGAATTTACCATTTCAAGCCAAGGTTCACTAATCCTCTCCATTGCCAAAAGTCAGTGAAAATCATGTGAACTAACCAACAGTGGCATGGCTCATTTGTCTACCCGCATAGAAGGTTAAATCGCCTTAACCACCAGGGGGCAATGACTCACCACCTTCTAGGATGTATATAGTTTTTTTACAAGGCCACATTCTGCACTGCATTCAGAGAAGACCCTTTGCCCACCAGTGACATCTCAGTCACCAATTTGTCATCACAGAATGAGTGCTGCTCTGTTTAGAAATAACTACCATGACTACGTACTGGACTATGATGATGAAAACCAGTGTTTACTTGTGGGTCAGTGTAGAAATGCCAAAGTATGACTTAATGGCGGGATTCAAGAAGGAAGAATATGCCTGACTTCCTTCCTCTTCACTGCAAGTATTCTAGGAAGGCGATTACTGGAGATGTTCTATTGCTCTCTCAATCACCTACCGCCCTACACTGCTCAACCCAGAAGGATGAATCTCAACACAGCTTTGGGACTCATTGAGACCCAGAAACCTTCAGAAAAGGCAGAAAGAAATATTTCAAAAAGGTAAAAAAAAAAAAAAAAAAAAAGCCTGATTCCCATGAAGCAGTATATGGTCAAAGTCAGGTACATGGGTTCTACAGTCACATTTGGCTAAGGATGGACTCTGTCTCCACCATTTATACACAGCGTTACCTTTGTTATTTCCATATCTCAGTATCTTCATCCAGAAAGTGGAACTGTTGTGAGGAATAAGTAATCTATTACATGTAAGTCATTTCAAGTTACAATATATTTCTATGCTTATAGAAACAAACACACAGCTAAAAGTCTTGGGGTATTAGATATACTTTTTAGTTACCTCTAGTAACTAAACTACCCTAAAGCTCTTACTGTGTTACCTCTAGTTACCTCTAGTAATTAAACCTCTAGTAAACTAAAGTTACCTCTAGTAACTAAACTATCCTAAACCTCTTACTGTGTTGACTATGTTATAAACAAGAGGATTGTCTTGGGAGGGAAAAAAAAAAAGACAAATGTCTTTTAAAAAAAATCTGCTTATGCTGGATCATTATGGTAATAATTATGGACTATACATCAAAACTCAAAAATGGACTGCTTCGCCAAGCATTTGGACCCCTACTAAAAACAGAAAGCTAAGGGATGTCACTAACTCAATCATACTTTCAAAACTGATTGAAACAAAGGCAGCTATAGCTGTCCAGGATTTTCTATAGCAGGCAGTTGTTTAAATGAAGTTTTAAACAAAATTGCTGAAAAATGTGACCTTGGAGCATGACTGACAATAAACAACCTCCCGCCAATATGATTGCTTATGCTCCTCAGTAGAGTTTACTTGGCCACTTTATTTCTTATTATGAAACATGGTAGTACAGCTGCCATCCTGTAGAGATATATGGTAAACATTTTATGAGACAGGCAAAGCTTTTAGAATTCCTTTTGAGCTTTGTTAAATTGAACATGTGAAAATAAAGTTGTGCAGTGTGAAGGAGAGAAAGCAGTTTCCAGTCTGGTTGGAAAGATGAAATCATGTGGGGTAGCTGGAACTGGAGGCCCTGATTTAGTCAGTGCCAAACGCCTCAACATTACTCATTCTGATTGATTAAGGAACACATTCTGTTTATTTTCATGTGAGAGATACAGCTACATCTGGTGAGCTCTTATATCCCATTTCAATTCATAAGGGCTTTGTTATTATTTTGCAGAATGAAGATGACTCTACCACAAATAAATGAATGATAAATAACTCAATATTTTTTATCTTGTATGAGCAAAAGGGAATAAAATAACATGAAGAAAATGAAAGCTATCATGCCCTAATCTTGCAAGTTTTGTGTAATAAGGCTACATTATCATTGATTTGGCATAATACTGCTGTTATCAGGTCAATGTTATACAGTTCTGTCAGGCTGTTCACAGCATTTTGGAGAACCTCTATGTATGTTTTAAGTCTTTGGACTTCCATAGATAAAAACTGTTTTATCTAAAAGGCATTCTTTTGAGAGCTGAATTCATATTAATGAATTAGCTTGAGCTGTGACTCAATCTCTCTCTGAACTACAAAAACAAGTGGTATTTTGTCCAAAAAACATAAGAGAGAAACTCTTTCTCCACCTCCACCTTTCCAAAATTTCAAGTGTGCCTTAACAAAAACAGCAATAATGGAGTTGTATCTGGAAAAATAGCACCTATTTCATCAAGTCAATGTCTCTTTGGCCTACCATCAAGTTACAGGAAGCGTTTTGCTCTGGCATTCCTGGACAGCTAGTCATCCCCGAAGCACATTCCGTGAAGAGGCTGACCAAATTCTCCCAAACATGATGGAATATTCCTTAAAATGCTTCATATTAAGCATCTATGGTTAAACTTTAAGAGGTTGAAGCTCTAGAATGGTCTCTCTAGTCAAATGAAACTTAAATTCAAGGCTTCTGGAAATACAGTATGTTGGGAACTAGATGGCAAGGATTTAGGGAATGTGGTTTCTTCTGATCCTTCAAAGGATTTTTCATTACCGTTGTACTCAGAAGCACCTAGTACCCAGGAAACCTTTGTATAAATTACGAAAATGCCCTATCTGGGCTGCAACAGCTCTGTAGATATACGGTTTGAAAGCAGTCAATGATTCATGCTAATTTAAAAATTCACCCACTTTTCCTGGATGATATGCCCCATGGGGTACCATGGCTTGGAGAGTAGAGCAAGGGTTGTATTTTGACACCTAGATTGTCTTTTTTTTTTTTATAATTTTTAATTTATTTGACAGAGAGAGATCAGAAGTAGGCAGAGAGGCAGGCAGAGAGAGAGGAGGAAGCAAGGCTCCTTGCTGAGCAGAGAGCCCGATGCGGGACTCGATCCCAGGACCCTGAGATCATGACCTGAGCTGAAGGCAGAGGCTTAACCCACTGAACCACCCAGGTGCCCCCCCCCCTTTTTTTTTTAAGATTTTATTTATTTATTTGAGAGAGAATGAGTGAAAGAGAGCATGAGAGAGGAGGAGGTCAGAGGGAGAAGCGGACTCCCCAAGGAGCTGGGAGCCCGATGCAGGACTCGATCCTGGAAGTCCAGGATCATGACCTGAGCCAAAAGCAGTCGCTCAACCAACTGAGCCACACAGGCACCCCTAGATTGTCTTTTTGAAAGAGTAATTTTGTACAAGGCTCCAACAAGTAGAACATTTTTTTCTTAATATATGGCCATGCTCTAATCTTTTTGTTCTTTCATCTGGAATTGAATTCAGTCAACTGAAATGGCAAAAATAAAATGATTTTTAGAATGAAGGAGCACAGAATGTAAATTTGCCTGTTTTAATTTCTTTAGAGAAGAACTTTATAAAAAGTTAAATATTGCTAGTGTTCTATCAGTCACATTGGATGCTTGAAGCCAGAAAACCAGTTAATTCCAATAATGGTTTGGTTTTTTTCATTCAATTCATGGAATCAAAGTAAAGATTTTGAAAGTTTGTTCTGTCAAGTATGAAACATCTAACATTGTAAATGTTATGATGATAAAATCAGTTTAAATGTTAAATATTTTTTAAAACTACTTGTTCTGTAGTAATAAACACAAATTTTGATATAGATTAGTGTTCAGTATCAGGACTTAAACAATGTTCTTACTTAATCAAGAAAGCCTGAACATCATCAGGATGCCTGTGTGGCTCAGTTGTTTGGGCAGTGGGCTCTTGATTTGGGCTCAAGTCATGGTCTCAAGGAACTGGGATGAAGCCCTGGGTCAGGGGTCATCGAGTTTCATACTCAGTGGAGAGTCTGCTTGAGGACTCTTTCTCTCTCTCCTTCTCTCTCCCTGGGCTCCTCCCCCTGTACTCTCTCTAAAGTAAGTAAAACTTAAAAAATTTTTTTTAAAAATCCTGACTATCAGAAATGTTCTTGGAATGAGTTGTATTGGACATACATTTCATCAATGTATCCAAAACCTGCAATACAAATCAAATTAAAATAGAAGTGCAGTTGTCAAAATGTATACACATACACACACACATGCACAACGAGAGAAAAACTGTCTAAAATTTGTGATGAAGCTGATACTGAATTTTACAAATATTTCTACATGGGCAGGGGGCAGCAGGGGCCTGAACAGGGGGAGGAGGAGTGTTGCCATGGGGCTCCAGAGCAAAGAGGTGTTACAGAAGTCCACTCAAATGAGTCTCTCAACTTAAAAACATATATGTTTCTACATGGTAACAGAGTCTATTTGCTGCCTATAATCACAATTTTTAGAAAGTTGAAGCTCTTCAAGAATTATTTTGTAAAACACTCTAGTGCCTTATAATTGTGCTGCATTTTTGTGTGTGAATGAGTCTTTTAAATTTTGGTTGCATCTTGTCCAAAATCGGTTGGAAATTTTAAAATTCAATTATTCAACAAATGAAGTCTGAAGTTCTATATTTTTAGTATTTCAAGTTGTAAGAATAATCTTTTGATGGAAATCTTATTCAGATTTAGATAAATGTATACCGATTACCTGAATTGAATACAATTAAGATATATCCTCCAATTTATAACTTCTAAATTTGGTAAATGTTAAAAATAAGCATAGAGACTTTGACAAATTTTATCTTGAAAATATTTTTCAAATGAAGAGACACTGAATGCATACTAAAATAATTATTTATATCAATACTAAAAATGACAATATAAATTTCATTTCATAGAATTTTCTCTGAGCCTACAAGGCATAACTCAGCACCTACAGAGGAAATATTACCTTACTTAAAAACTATGGTTGGGGCACCTAAGTGGCTCAGTTGGTTGAGCATCTGCCTTCTACTCAGGTCATGAACCCTGGATCCTGGGATCTAGCCCCCCTTCCCCCACCCTTCACCACTACCTCCCTGCTCAACAAGGAGTTTGTGTCCCTCTCCCTGTGCCCCTCCTTCTGCTCTTGCTCTCTAATAAGATCTTTAAAAAACAAAAAACAAAAACAAAAAGTACATTTAAAGAAAAAAGTAACCAAATATACAAACATTTTCAAATTTTATTGACCATAAGATACCATAAGATACAATTTTAGAGAAGAATTCAGCCAAATTTTTAAATTGAAAGCTACTTGATTAAATGCATTCTTCAGAAAAATAACGTTGTCTTGTATTAGAGATATGGAAACTGAGTAGTATGTGAGCATATACCAAGAATAATTATTTTATATTATTTTCAATAAGATAATCATTATAAAGGGGATTTAATATTCATGTTATATATTTTAGTTTTAAGAAGAAATATCTTTGGAAATTTTTATTAAAATTTTTTAAGATGTTCACCCATTTCTCCCACCACCCACCTCATACAACCACCACTCTGTCCTCTATATCTGTGAGCATGGTATGGAGGGGTGGTTGTTTTGTTTTTAAATCCCACATATAAGAGAGATCCTCTGGTATTTGTCTTTCTCTGACTTCTTTCACTTAACATAATGCCCTTGAGGTCCATTTATGTTGTTGTGAATGAAAAAATTTCATTTTCTATGGCTGAATAACAATCCATTTTATAGACCTATATCTAGATATATCCATTCAGACATCAATGGACACTTGGGTTGTTTCAATATCTTGGCTATTATAAATAATGCCGTAATGAATATGAGTGTACATGTATCTTTTTGAATTAGTGTTTTTGTTCTCCTCAGATACTCAGAAGTAGAATACCTGCATCATATGGTAATTCTAATTTTATGTCCTTAAAGAACCTCCATACTGTTTTCCATAGAGGATGCACCAATTTACATTTCCACTAACAGGACACAAGGGTTCCATTTTCTCCACATCCTAACACTTGTTATTTCTTGTCTTTTTAATGATTGCCATTCTAACAGGTGTGAGGTGATATCTCATGTTTTAATTTACATTTCCCTGATGATTAATGATGTAGAGCTTCTTTTCATATACCTGCTAAGAAAAATGTCTATTCAGATCTTCTGCCCATTTTTTAATCAGTTTTGGCTTTTTGTTTTTAGAGGGTTGTTTTGAGTTTTATGAATTCTTTATAACATATTGGAATTTAGTCCCTTATTAGATATAAGATTTACAATTATTTTCATCATTCAGTCAATTGCTTTTTCATTTTGTTGATGGCTTCCTTTGCTAGGCAGAACCTTTTCAGTTTGATGTAGTTTCACCTGTTTATTTTTGCTTTTGTTGCTTTTGCTTTTGGTGTCAGATTTAAAAAAAAAAAAAATCACTGCCAGGACCTAAGTCAAATTCCTTAAAAGTTTTATGGTCAGGTCTTACATTGAATTCTTCAATCCATTTGAGTTAATTTTTGTGTATGGTAGAATATAGTGGTCCAGTTTCATTCTTTTGAATGAAGAATGGCTGTCTAATTTTCTAAATACTGTTTATTGAAGAAACTGTTCTTTCCCCATTGTATATTCCCCAACGTATATAAAAATATTTTTTTGAATGGAACTATCTTATAGAACTACCAATACAGTGAAGCCTATTTATATGTTAATATACAGATATTTCAAAAAATTTGGTAAGAATTTTGGCACTCTCTTTTACTTTAGAAAAAATGTCCTAAGGTGCATTTCTTTGTTTAGGGTGTATACACTTTCTCTCCAAATCTACCTTCACTAATGGCCCAAAATACATTATCTCAATGGTCTGTAGCAGAGACTGAATCTCAGACACATTTCCAGAGATTGTAGGAATTTATGGAGCAAGTGAAGGAGGATGAAGGTGGGACAGGGACACACAAGTTAATTGCTAATTGCTCTAATTGGTTGCCATCTGTCAGCTGTTATTATTTTTGAGCTACCAATATTGATGTTATGTTATTTCAGATTGATATTTAATGAAGCCATGAAGTGTTTCCATATGTGCTTTTTTCCCTAAAGAGTGATGATGATATTGGCTCCATGTACCTCATTTATAACTAAGATTTTCCAGTGTACTATAGTAGAATTTCTTTAGCAATTTAGAAACATTCATTGTTTTGTGAAACAAAAATGGCTCAATAGATGTAACTTTGGTATCTGTGGATACTAAAAAAGTCATACTAACTTATTATTACTTTACATGGAAGTTTAGATTAAAATGGAAGTCTAATTTGATTTTCCCAGAGCATCAACACCAATCATTTTGGGGGAAGTTTTATTGGTATAACACTATAAATGTTAGCTTTCATAAAAAGAGAAATCATACAATATAAGACAGATTATAATAGATAAGGATGTTGTTTATTGAGAAAAGTTAGTCATAAAAGTTGAATATTTTTCCCAAAGGGATTTATTTTTTAGAACAAGTATATATCTGTGTGGGGGAAATATCCATAAATTACTCAGTAGGAAAAAAGATTCAACTGGTATTTCAAGAAGGAATTTTTTTACATGTAGGCCAATATAAATATAAAGGTACCAAGAAAAAATAAAATTTACATTCAAAATAAATTCTTCTAATCTGTATTATTTAATTTAGAAAGAGGAATTTTAAAAAGGCAGTTAAGTTTTTAAAAATATTTTTAAAAGGCAATGCTTAAATTCCCATTACCAACAATTTTTCTTAAATCCTAAAAAAAATTATGTACATAAAAAAAAACAAAAATTAACAAAGAACTAGAAAGAAAGAAATAGGCCAGATTTTCCTTCTTATAATGTTTGTTAAAAGAAAAAAAAAATCAATAGGATACATTGGTTTCTGGCCAGACATGTGAAAAAGAGCTCAGAAGTCCTCACTCCTATCTTTCCAAAGAGGAAAAAACAAAACCAAACAAACTGAAAATGAACAATTCTTTTCTGTCTGAAGAGAATTAACTGCTGCCCCCAAACTGAAGAGATCGGCAGATAGAATCAAGAAACAATCGTTGCTTCTGGAGCTGCCAACAGACTGGAATTCTTAAAGTATAATTGGCCAATTGCCAGAGGCAGAACATGGATGATCTTGAGAGATAAAAATTGGTTGGGGACTCAGCCTTAGGGGGGAACCTGCATTTCCATGACTTAAACTTCTAGAGCCCTACCAGAATCTGTTTCCAAATTAAAAATTAAAAAAAAAAAAAAAATTCCCCTCACGTTCCTGTCAAAGGGAAGGAAAAGGTAACCATTTTGAAATATATCCAGAGTTTTTTGTTCTCCTTAAAAAAGGCCTACCTTCTAAACTGTTCTACCAAAACCAAACCCACCTGGGTTTTTTCTGGACCTAACTGATCACAGAGAAAAACATTCACACTCTAGCCGCCTCTCACCTTTGAGGTGGGAGAAAGGAAGTGCCCAACTCCAGCCCCCTGTACCCTGCCTTCCTTCTTCCTCTGAGATGGTGGGAATGAAAGCTGAGAAGCACTTGTGAAAGTTCACTAAAAGAATGAGATCTAATCAAAGAAGTATAAAACCCTTCCCTTCTCCCCACAAATTCCTACCATATCAATGGTATTGATTAAGCTCTTGCATTACAGGGGATTATAGCTGAAAGAATTCTAATCTTCAGACTATTTTTGAGAATGAGTTTCTACGGTAAGTCAAAGACATCAGGGGAAACAAAAATAGGGACACCAGATGAAATTTTATCAAAGCCAAGAGTAAAATACACCCCAACTCCTAGCCATATAATTTAAAACCGCACATCCAAAGCCTGTTTACCTTACTTCCTTTTACCCAATACATCATATCCAGCTTTCAACAACAAAATTACAAAGCGCTCTAAAGGGCCAAAATGCAGGCTGAAGAGAAAAAACAAGCTTCAGTTCAAGACTCAGAATATGGCAGAAATTTTGGAATTAGACTAAAAATTTAAAGAAGCTAATTATTACAGTAAAGCTTTTAATGGGTAAAAGTGGACAACATATAATAACACATAGGTAATGTAAGCAGAATGATGGCAACACTAAGAAAAAAAATATAAAGGAAATGCTGGAAATGAAAAACACTATATAAGTAAAAAATGCCCTCTTTATAGGGTCATCAGTAGACTAGACGTAAATGAAGGAAAGACTCAGTGAGTTTGAAGACAGGTCAATAGAAACTTCCAAAACTGAAAAGTAAAGAGAAAAACAGAATTAACAGAATACTCTAGAAGTGTCAAAGAACAAAAGGTCTAACATACATGTATTTGAAACATTGGAAAGGAGAGAACAAAAGAGAAAAGATTTTGTAATAACCACTGAGAATTTTCCACAAATAATTACAGATACCAGATGACAAATCCCAGATTCTCAAATGCCAAACCTGATAAATATCAAAAAACCTACACATAGTCATATCATATTCAAACTACAGGGGAAAAAAAAAAAAGAAGAAGAAAGAAAGAGAGAAACTACAAACTACGAAAAAAAGAGAAAGTCTTGAAAGAAGCCAGAGGGGAAAAAAACTCACAGATTTGTCAATAGGGGAATAAGAATGAAAATTACATCAGATTTCTCTTCAGAAATTATGCAAATAAGAAATGAAATTAAATATTTAAAACATTAAAAGGAAAAAGAAAAAGTGTTAAAAGAAAAAAAAAAAGGCAACTAACCTAGAAATATGCATCCAGCAAAATTATTCTTCAAAAGTAAAAGACAAACTTTTCAGATAAGCAAAAATGGAGAGGAGTTTGCCAGATCATCTGCCTTGTAAGAAATATTAAGAAGCTCTTAAGGGAAAGAGGAATGGTGCTGTTCAGAAGCTAGTCTACATAAAGAAGAGAACATTAGAAATGGAATAAATGAAAGTAAAATATTTTGTCTTTTAATTGACCTAACAATTAAAATTTTGCTCAAAACAATAATGGCAACAATGTTGGGTGGTGAAAACTTATAGATTAGTGAAATGAATGACAGCAACATAACAAAAAGGAATTGGGAATACTCTAAGTTACCTGCACTACCTGTGAAGTGCTATAGTGTTATTTATAAGCATACTAACTTTAGTTGTACATGTATGTTATAAGTCTAGACCAACCATGAGAAACTTAAAAAAAAAAAAAAAAGCATAATTGATGCATTAAGAACAGAGAAAAGGAAGTCATTCAAAATTCTTAGCTAAAAACCAGACAAAGCACAGAGGGAAAGGAAAACAAAACAAAACAAAAAAAGAACCATAAATAGAAAACAGTTACAAATATAGAAGGTATTAGTCCAACTATGTCAATAATCTCTTTAAATATTAATGGTCTAAATATACCAATTAAAAGGCAGACACTATCAGAGTCGATTTAGTAGAGAAATTGAATCAATAATAATTGTTTCTTCCAAAACAGAAAGCACTTATCCCAGATGGTTTCACTGGTTTATTCTACCAAATATTTAAGGAAGACATGATACTAATCTCTGCAATCTGTTCCACAACACAGAAGTAGAGGGAATACTTCCTATCCTACGAAGCCAGCATAATATTAAAATCAGACAAAAAAGTTATCAAGAAAGGAAAATTACAGACAAATCTCTGTCATGATCATAGATGCAATCCTTAACAAAGTGTCAGCAAAGCCAAATTCAATAATGTCTGAGAAGAATTATGTACTGTGATCAAGTGAGATTAATTCTAGGTATGCCAGGCTGGTTTAACAATCAAAAATCAACTAGTATAATCCACCCCACCAACAGGCTAATGAAGAAAGATCATGTGATCATATTATTAGATGCAGAAAAAGCATTTGACAAAATTCACTCATTTAAGATGAAACTTCTCCACAAAGTAAGAGTAAAAGGAAACTTTTTCAATGTGATAAAGAACAGCTACACAAAATCTACAGATAACAATGGTGAAAAATTAGATGCTCTTCCCTATGAATAGAAACAAGGAAAACAACCTCTCCATCCCTATTCCATATTATAATGGAAGTTCTCACTAATGCAATAAGACAGAAGAAAAGAAAAAGGTATACAGATGGCAAAGGAAGAAATAGAACTGTTTGCAGATTACTTGGTTATTATATAGAAAGCCACAAAGAATCAACAAAAAACTCCAGTCAATAATGGCAAGTTTTCAAGATACAAACTTAATGTACAAAAGTCAATTGCTTTATAATTTATTAGCAATGAAAGATTAGAAATGAGATTTAAAAACACAACAAATTTACATTCATGCAAAAAAGGATGAAATACTTAAGTATAAATCTTACTATATACATATATATATATATATATATATATATGGAAAACTACAAAACTCTGACAAATGAAAGGAAATATAAATATATGGAGAGGTATTCCATGCTCATGGTGATTCTATGTATTTTCCATCCAACTTTTCCATAAACCTGAAATTATTGTTAAAAAAAAGTCTATTAATGTGAAAAAATATTATGGACGATAATGCTTAAAAAGGGCCTAAAAAGACTGAAAGGAAATATTTTAAAATGTGCTACCTTAGGTGACATAACTGATTTTACTTTTATAGACTTCCCAAATTAAAAAAAGCATATGCTATTTTTATACTAAGAGAAAAATTTTGATTACAAACACTGTGAATCAGATTAATTCAGAAACTTTAAGTTATATGGCAAACAGCTTTATTTTTCATGTACATGTTTCATGTACAAAATTTTTTACAATAGCAAATGCAATTGATATTAATAAAAGATTATAGTCTTGTAAAATTTTATTATGAGAGTTGTTACTCTATTCCATTAAAAAAAAAACTTACCTTCAAAAGAAGGCTGAAATCATCACTTAAATGTATGAAAGGATTCTGACTTCACTCATAAGTTTACAAAAGGAAAACAAAACCATTAAGTACCATTTCTCACATACCAGACTGGCAAATTTAAAAGGACAACAAACTGAATTAATAAAACTTAGGAAATACATCTGCTCACCTATTAATAATGGAAATATAAAATAATTCCCTTATTGAGAACTGGCAACTTTTAGCAATACTACAGATGCATGTTTCCTTTGATCTAACAATGCCACATCCCAGAATCAATCCCAAAGACACATTCGATAAACACAACATGACACGGGAACAAGATCATTCATTGCAGCATCATCTGTAATGTTAAAAAAAAGAAAGAAAAAAAGAAAAGGAAACCTCTCAAGTGTTGAGTAAAGACCTGGTGAAATAAATTTGGAAAATCAAAAGAATGGAGTAATATACAGTTTCCTTCCTTGAAGGATGTGGAGTATCTCTCTACACTCATCTGGAATTATTTTCAAGACATAGCGTCAAGTGAAAACGAGATACAGAATGCTATGTTTAGTATGAAAAGAGAGGAGAAAGAAGACACACACATGATACACACATACTTGGAACAACAACAAGCAGAACAAAAGCTCTCAGAGTGAATCCAGGAAATAAAAATGCTTACATCTAGCACACATATGAAAGGGGAGAGTGTGGAGGTAACGCATTTGACTGTGCCTTTTTATAGAACTCTGGTTTGAGGTCTATGTCAATGTTTTACATAATAAAATTTAAAATCCAATCAAAATGAACAAAAGAACCTAAAAATGGAAAATAAAACTAGCCAACCTAACAGTATGACAAACTGATAACAAATCATCTCAGAGGGGGAAAAAAAAACCAAAAACCTAATTGTGCATCCTTAAGATATATTCTGAGGGAATAAAGAACTAAACAGGTATCTTAAATTTTATTCAGCAGTTGGCATTTGTAATAATGCTATTACTATTGGGTTTTTGTTGGGTAAGGTTGGGGGCTGGGGATTGGGTTTTTGGTTTTTGTTTAAGTACGCTCCATACCCAATGTGGGGTTTGACCTCACAACCCTGAGACAAAGAGTCACATGCTCTACTGACTTAGCCAGCCAGGTGCCCCTGGTATTGTTGTTTTAAACTAGTGTATGTGTGTTTGTGGGGCGCCTGGGTGGCTCAGTGGGTTAAGCCTCTTCCTTCAGCTCAGGTCATTGTCCCAGGGTCCTAGGATCGAGCCCCGCATTGGGCTCCCTGCTAAGCGGGGAGCCTGCTTCCTCCTCTCTCTCTCTCTGCCTGCCTCTCTGCCTACTTGTGATCTCTTTCTGTCAAATAAATAAATAAAATCTTTAAAAATAAACAAAAACAAGAACAAAAAAACCAGTGTATGTGTGTTTGCGTATGTGTATGTATGTATATTAGTTCAAAACCTACAGTTTAAAACATATGTGCATGTATATATGTATCTTATATAATCCTATATATATTCAAGTCATAATTTTAATAATAAAACCATTTTCAGTGTAAGACAAAGTATATTCAAGAATAAAAAATCATTGAAGTTGAGTAAATCTCTGATATGTTAAAAATGAAATGCAAATAATAGTAGGCTGGTTTCTTTTTTCCACTGAAAAGGCCAGGCAGTCATAAATTTCTACAGGAATCCTGGTCCAGGAAGAGGGATAAGTTGGAGGACAGGAAAGATGTAAAGGATTGACTAACTATCTTTATAATCCCGCTTTCAGCCAAGCCGAGGGTGCCTTTCTAAGGAAACTCTGGACCCTCCACGGGCCCCCTCCTTAGTCCCAAACTGAGGAGAGATCAGGCCCTCTCTACTGGTGGGAGTATAACTATTTCATCCTTCCTTTTCTGTCAGATGTGTAGTTCCAGGGGGGAGAGATTTATTTCTTAACAGTCATAATCCCATAAATGTATGGAGATGCATGGAGGAAATATAATTAATCATATGTAGGGAACAATGGAACAATCCTTTACTTCAATCAGCCTCCAGAGAGCTGTGAGGGGTCCAGTAAGTCACTGACCCTCTGAAAGTTTCAATTTGTTAATTCGTGTGTAAAATAAAGGGGTTGAACTATGACCTCCAAGGTTACTTTTAATAAAAGTAGAATATTTGAATATCCAACATGGCTCACTTTATATGGCAGAAATCTGTTACTGTGGCAATCTAACTGCAACTCTGTTTTGAGAAGCCCATGAAAAAGGCACTACTTTTTTTTGTCCAAAAATCACTCACTTTACAATAAGGGAAGAAATAGCTTTTTCTTAGCAAAAGACGTGTACCCCTATTTCCTTTTAAATAACATAAGAGTTGGCTGTCAAAGCACAAAAGCATGTAAAAACAATTTCACTCTGTCAATTAGATTCTGACAGTCTTTTTTTTCTTCTTCAGTGTATATAGAAGCACAATAAGGAAGTGTCTCTGTCCTACACTTTCAGCAAATAACTATTTTGAAGGTGTAAAATGGAGACAAGAGAAGGGATGCTTTGTGCAGACTGTACATCTCAGCCCTGCCCCCCTTTTCTCAGCAATTCAGTTGCTGTTTGGTTTTTCTTGAACAGCTCACCTGCATTCATTTTTGACTTCCTCAAAGGAGTCGTGTTCTACACTAGAACAACGTGACCAAGAAAACCACCAAGAGAATAAGACTTTCCTTTAATACACAGTTCCTAATAGAAAGAAGAGCAAAGCAAAATTCTAACTTGTACAGGAGCACATAATTTGAAGCCAGCAAAATCCTTTTTCTCAGAGGACAGACAGGTTGTCACACCATTACTCTCTGCAGCAGAAAACAGGACCTATTACCAAAAAAAAAAAAAAAAAAATTGTCCATACTTGCCTAAATCCTGAAAAATATTTGATTTCTAAATGATTGGTTTGGTGTACAAATCAATTAACTCATTCTCTGATCTACCGTTCCTACTGGCAATGACACAATTATTTGTCACTGCTCCAGTCTTTCCAAATCAGTCTGATGATGCTCATTAATCTACTTGTGACAGCTATCATTTTGAGTGTGAAAGGGCAGTAAGTGTCCTGGTTTTGAAAACAGAAATAGCAAAGATAATGAATTCCCTGTAGAAATAAATGATTCAACTCAAGTGTGTTCAAAGCTCTGTATTCTCCATCATAAGGAAACAACCCACTGGAATATCCTGGAAGACATACACAGGAAGGGTATCTGGTTCCTTGAACTACAGAAGGGAATAAGTTTTTGATGTGAGAACTGGATGCTGGTTGGAAAGTTAGAGATTCCAGAGAAAAGGACTTCATCTTAGTTCTAGATTACTTGAAACATGAACGTTCTTGGTCCTTAAGGTTCAGGGCAACATAGGTAATAAAATACTGATGTTGCAGAGAAGATGAAGAACTTTGCTTCATGGTCAAAGTGAGAGGCTTCATTAAGAATTCATTTAGGATCAGGTGCAAGGCAAGGGTACCCAGGAGGAACACTGTTGCTGAAGAAAAGTCAGGTGCCAACTCTCTGGTGGAACTGAACTCAGGTCAAGGTAGGCACAAGGTGGCCAAATAGGGGCTCAAAGGACTCTGAAATCAAGTCAGGCAAGCTAGACACAGTGACCAATAGATGCCATTAATCTGAAATTCATTGACATCAGTTAGCAGAAGAGGGTGGGAAAAGGAGGAGGAAGAGGGAGAAAAGATCTTCAATCTGGCAAGGGGAGACAGAAGTGGGGAGTACAGTCTATGGTCAGTCCACATGTAACTGAAGAGGTCTTGGATTACAGCCCCAGTTAAGTAGGACTCTCTTCAAGAGGGCATCAGAGCTTGAGTGCATTGCTTTATTCATAGTTTAGGGTTGCTTTATTCAGGCTTCAAAGTGCATCAGTCAGGTAGCAAGCACATCAGTGTGCACCTCTCCAAGTTAACCATTCATCTCCTCTATAAATTTGGGGTGATTACTAACCCTCCTTTGATGCATCTGTTAAGAGAAGAATCATCCACACCTCATAGGTTATAGTAAGGACAAATGAGATAATGGTTGTAAAGAACTTCACATGATCTCTGATACATGGCTATCATTCTTACTAGCTGTATTACCTCATAGCTTTTGTTAACTAATTCTGGGAATTCAGGTTGTCTATAAGTGAAATTTGGGGGGCAAGGCAATGGTGATTAATTTTCAGAGTCTCAGAGGATTATGTCCTCACTAGGTGAGGAGGAGGAAAGAAATGGCCATAGGATAGCTACCTAAAATAACTGCCTCAGTGACACCAACTCATCACTATGGACAGTTGAGCCAATGGCCGTGTACAGGGTCAGGAAAAGATTATCACAGCAGGTCCCCACCTTCAGAGATCTGGGGTGGTTCATCCTCTTCAACTTCATTAGGTGTCACTGACAGGGTGACTGCTGTGTTCTATCAAATTTTTTTCAATAAATAATAGAACAAAACCATAGGGCTTTTCTTAGAACAATGGTTTTTAAGAACATCTCCATCTCATTAGAGCAGAACTGACTGCCCTATGAATCTTATGTTTTATATTCATTTTTTTAAAATATTTTATTTATTTATTTGACAGAGAGAGATCACAAGTAGGCAGAGAGGCAGACAGAGAGAGAGAGAGAGAGGAGAAAGCAGGCTCCCTGCCAAGCAGAGAGCCCGATGCGGGACTCGATCCCAGGACCCTGAGATCATGACCTGAGCCGAAGGCAGAGGCTA